>NC_137955.1:43770062-44025325 GCF_963924665.1 Micromys minutus | reverse complement strand
AATCAGAGGACCTCCACATAAACCAGGTACGCTGAAACTATTAGAAGAAAAAGTGGGGAAGGAACTAGAACACATAGACATAGGGGAAATTTTCCTGAACAGAAGAACACCAATGGCCTATGCTCTAAGGTCAAAAATTGACAAATGGGACCTGATAAACTTGCAAAGTTTCTGTAAGGCTAAGGGCACTGTCAAAAAAACAAAACGACAGCCAACAGATTGGGGAAGGATCTTTACCAATCTCACATCTGATAGAGTGCTAATAATCCAGCTTCATTTCTGAAGTTCCCTTCCATTCAATAATCATAAATGATACCTATAAGTCTTTTCCATTCTGCAGTTTGCCTGGTGGACACTATGAAATAGACGTGTAACATAATTACAAATTAATGCCTTGTACAAAACATAAGGAAACAAACCATAATAGATGATAACCTCAAGAATAAAATCTATCTATTGCCATATTTACATTATCAAACAAGTGATCTAGCAAGGGAAATTGGAAGGAGAGCTGTTTAGGAAAGGAGAAAGAGGTAAATACAAAAGAATGTGGTTAAAATAATAATAATAATAATGATATCAAAAAGAAAATCAGCAACATATTTACTATTAGTTATTTATATAAAACTAACTAAAGAAAATCAAACCAAACATATATAATACAAATAATTCTGTGCATAAATATTTACATATATTTTAAATTAATTTTTTTTGAGTTGACTCAGGTCCCTCTAAGAACAAATGCCCATCTAACAAAGACCCCATTATCAAATATAGAATCCTGCTTTTGAGTTGTTGACTAAAGCTATACAAGAGACTTTCAATAGCCTATCACTGTTCCTCCTGGTTATTTGCAAGATGCGAAAGGTGAGTCCCTGTTACTAAGGACACTGAAGACATACCATTCAGAAACAGGACCCAGAAACCATTGAACTTGAACTTCCAGAAGGCATAAGCTGAGCTTCCAAAGGAGGGCTGGACCTACAATCCTCCTGAGCTTTAACACCTATGAGCAAGATCCATGATCAACATGGCATGGTAACCGTAAGGGAACAGTATTACCCTGCACGCCTTCTTGCTAACCAACAGAACTCTAGCTTTACTTATGACCCTCTCTCTAAGAAGGAGACTGTACCTAGTACCAGAATAATCATGAACTACTCCATCCTTGTGAAGTTATGGTTATGAGACAGTCAAATTTTTTGACAATTATTGAAAGTGTCCCTTGGGAAAACATACAGCTAAATGAATTTTAGTAGTGTAGGTATTCCATATGCAACCACATTCACAACATCTTTATAAAAAGTTGACCACCGACTGTATTAATAATTGTGTACTACTCATTTTTTAATAGTAAAATCAAGTACACACATTGAAAGAAACAATAGGAGAGTGGATCTGAGTGAATGGAGAAGTAGTAGGGAGTGAGGGAGAGGGAATAGTGGTCTACATACATTATATGAGGTAATAATCTATTTTCAACAGAAAACAGAAAATAAAAGCATGTGTTTTGAGATCATCACACTGCATGTTTGACCTTTTCCTTGGATAGGTTAATACTAAAGGTTATGATGTGGCATATGCTTCTTATTAGCATGTTTATGGGATATCAGACATTGAGAGAACCATATACGTATTTTATTATCAACTAATTTGTTCATGTGAAGACAAAAGTGCATCTAAGCACTAGCTGACATACAAACATTTTTTTGTCAAGTTTCATTGTCACACAGCTCTGCAGCTCTTGTGTTTCTGTACCTTTACTTGATCCTTGTGTATGCAGCCCAGTGATCGACTTTTCCTTCTTCAAATTATACCTTACAAAGAGCACTCTACCAATACAGCACAGTCTGCATCGGCAAAGAGAGTGGCAGTTGCTCTCTGCAGTGACAGCCTTGCAATCTTTCTCATGCAAAATGGTAACTAACTGTCTGACTTTTATCTATTTATTCCAGAAAGAGCTAAAATTAGTCTAGTCCTTCCCCCCCACAACTTGTTTTTAATTTTATCTGTACCCTTTATTGAATTTTACTTTAACTTCCTGCCTCCCAACTATCATCAGAATTATGAACATGTAATTCTTGGGATCATTTCCAATATAAAGCATTGATTAGCTTCATGTGCATTCCAAGCATACTTCTTACTGAAGTTAAATAAACAAACTCTTGGGCAGTTACTGTCAAGAAATGTGCATTTGAAACCCCAATGGAATGAATCAGGTCTATTCAGAGATTCTCCAAGTGTGCTGTAACACCAACAGGCTGATTTGTTGAGCTTGTTGTTCCAAGTTGTTAAGCCAACAGTTGATTTGGAATTCTTTAGGCTCCTCTGCAGATCTGTTGATCAGAAATTCTGTGGGGCTGAGACTGGAGAAGTCTGGTGAGGAGTCAGGTATTAGACATGTGGGTTTGAACAGGTACACTTTCACACTAATATGGAGCAGGGGGTCATTCTACAATATCACATCAATGTACTTATCCCATTTGGTAGCTATATTTCAAAGTAACCTAGCTTCCTAATGACAAGCCTAAGCTTGCACGTTGATAAAGTATGTAAAAGTAGCCTCTCATCTGTGTCCTTAAAGCAACAGTGTATAATAGGGCTTAACTAATGCACGCCAGAGAGATGTTGTAATGGCATATCTTGTGCCATGGTTTTTGGCAGTCAAGATCTTATTTGAGGAGAGACAAGCAGGAGTGTTGAAAAGTCTGTTAAAAGGGGAATAGAGGGAGAACTGGGAGGAGTGCAGAATTGGGAAGCTGCAGTTAGATGTATGAGAGAAGGATAAATAATATTGAAAATAAAAGTTTTCTTTTTCCACACTGCCATTTGGGAAAGCTCAGATAACCCTTAGAAACAACCACATTAGAAGGGATATAAAGAGAATATTGTTAGTCACAGTGAGAGTGGGCTAGGGAAGGTAATTTAAAACCCTGAGAAATCCTCAGACAGTGAAGAGGGGGCTCAGTGAAATCATTTTTCACAGTTTTTAATAGGCTCATGGTCACTCTTTGTATTGGTGTGAACTCAGATAATGGTCAATACTGATTTAAAATGTTGATTTTGTAATTTTAAAACTATGTTAGAAAATTTAATATGGAAGAGCTTTGCTGAATGTTAAGAGAGGCTTTGTATATCAATGGAGTGTAGTTGCAATTTGAGGTCATTGAATTTTAAAACTGTGTCTTAATGTTTAATAATGCAGATATGCTAAATTCAGGATGTTGAAAATATAGCTCCCAGTATAATTATAAACTTGATGACACAGCACATACAGTGAATTTACATGATATGGAAAGCCAACTATATGTGAAATAACAATATAAATTGTTATCTGAGACATTTTAATGGGAAATATAATTCTAAAATTTGGGGCTTGTACACAAATTTCTATTCATATAATTCAAATTTTTTCTCACAGTTTTAAGATGAAATTTTTTTCCTTTATCTACTGGATGCTGTGTTGAAAACTGGCTATGATTTTATTAGTAGTACTGAATAAAACAAGAGTTATCACTTAAGTAATTTAATGATGTGCAAGAGGCCAAGAGCCAATAAAATCATAACGGTATATGATATATTATTCATCATAAATTTCTGAAAATCCACTTTATTTATTGACTGTGGTAGAAACATAATTTGGTATTAATAACAACATCTTATGGAAAAATACAGGTTTTAGTTCCCTTTTTCGGTGCAGTCTGGCTAGACAATAATGATAAGTCATTTGGAAGCTGATGTGATAAGATGGTAAGGAAACACCGCTGATTTTGTGAACAGACAGAAGGCTCTGTGCACTGGGCTGTGTCCCTTTAAATATTCTTGTGATTGGTCTGCAATAATTTTCAAAGTCAGCACTCAAATTTCCTGTTCTTTTCCTATCTTAGCAAATACTTCCCGCATGGCAACACAGATAATCTTGATGTAGTAACGTTTATAAAATCCAGTGCGTCAGGTTTCCATTGCTGTGACAAATATTTGAGAAAAACCACTTAATGGTGAAAAAAATTAGCTTGTCACATTAGTTCATATGCTTCTGCTTATGACCCCTTAGTTTCACTTTTCTTGGGACTTTGAGGAGGCAGAGACATTAAAATAAAGAATAGCAGAGTAAAAGCATTTACCGTATGGCAACCTGAGATCAGAGAGATGGACAAGGGACCTGGGTAAGATGCTATCTCAGAAGGCACACTTCTCAAGGCAAAGTCACACAGGTTAAAATCTGACTCAGGTTAAACCATGTGAGTATATTTGCCCATTGATGGCACTAACATCTTCACGAGCAACTGGCTTCTGGACAGTAAGTGAACCTAAAACTGTGAGTGAAAAGTATACATGCTGTATCAAGTGTATAGATACCCATGAATCTCAACTACACAGTGTTATAAAGACACTGTGACAGAAAAAAGGAAATGTGAAAATAATTTGAGATGTAGGTGCATATCTGAGAGAATGTTACTCTGATCAGCTTCTTTGGTTTTATTTTCATTCAGCATATATCTCAGACTAAATGCCAGGGCTCTGGAAACTGAAACAATTGAATTAATAAAAGCAAATATAAGAAAACTCCTGTAACAGAAGTGTTGAAGTCAAATGGAGATTTGTACCCATATCAAAGATGGCTATATCTTCCTAATGCACCTCTGACAAAGAATATACATGGGCCACCTTGTTCTTAGGCTTTTTTTTTTTTAGTTTTTGTTAGCTTATACCTGCCTTAGGAATTTTAAAGGAGGTATTGAATACTTGGGAATGTATATAAATGTAAACAGGTTGAGATAAAGAAAAAGGTTTTTCAGAAAATAGAAATCAGGAAAATGGAAAGGCCTATGTAGATATGCAGTGGTGGACTATGCACCCCATCCCAATACTTGGTAAATAGAACTCTGTGAGTTCAGAGCCAGCCTGGTCTGGAAAATGAATTCTAGGACAGCCAGGTCTCTTACACAGGGAAATCCCCGCTCAAAATAAAGATCGAAAAATCCCAAGAAATGTTTATGTGTCTTGGAGGTCAATGGTCTCCGAAACAATATAAATTCCTTACACATAGCTCTTAGTTACTTTCTAGGAGCTGAAAGTACATCCTTATATCTGAAGACCCCTTGCCTTTTGACAGATGCAGGAATTAGAGTAATCTAGCTGGAAATGGCCTAGAAGCCTCCCTCTGAGAACTAGCTTTCATGACACCAGGAGGATCTCTGAAAACTTTCAAAAACTAAAAAAATAGTCCTACTAAGCTACGATGAAGCTGTGAGCCACATCAACACACAGCATGGCACCACCAGCCTAATGGCGCAATAATGTCTGTCACACATAACTTTCCAGCAAGCTTCTCTCTAATTGAACTGAAGACCTTCTTTAAAAGGGAGAAACCATGCCTGGCACTAGAAACCTTGCTAACTGCCAAGGGTCAGTTGAGTCATAAATCTTAGAGAAGACTCTACAGTCACTGCTTTACTAACCTAGAGTTATCTTTATCTATGATCTAAATACTTGTCTTTATACCCACAGTCGAATATAGTCCTCAGTCCTAATTAAGAAAATTTCTTTTTTCAATAGAGAGAAACCATAACAAAAAGCCGAAAAACAATAAAAATGTACAGTTGTGGTGAAACTATAAGACAACTACATCTGCAAAACAACTCCCATACCCAAGGCTCAGGACTCACTGGAGTGGGAGAATGAACAGGGAGATATTATGAGCTTATATTATAATATAAACAGAAAAATAATTGTTAAATGTATTCTTAGGAAAGAGGACACAAATGGTCAATATTTATATGAAAAGAAAATATTTATTGGTAATCATCAAAAAAAAAACGAAACTTAAAAGCGCAAAGACATATTATTTTAAATTCATTAGATTTAGTATTGATGAGAAATGTCACAAGTGTGAAGACAAATGTGAGGATTTGATCTTGTTCACAGTGTTATCAGGAATGTAAATCAGCTCAGTCAGCAATGGAAAAACCTCAGTGTCTCATGATTTAGCATTTTAACACAAAGTATTTACCAAAGAACGATATTTATCATGTTTTCATTGAGTGGTTATGTAATTCTTGGTATGATATTTCTGTTTTGATTCATCATTATTGAATGAGAAACAGTATGGATATTTTTAAAACTAAAAATAGGGATAGTATATGATCCATTTCCATATAAATACCTACATGAAATTAAATAAATCTAAAGGAGCTACCTGCACAATAGTACTCTGATGATGTTAGTAAGACCTAAACTATAGAGTAAGTCTAGAGTCCTGATGCCCACCAGTGGAAGGGTTAAGGAAGGAGGCCATCTGAAAACTAAAGAACATCTTTGGGCAGAAGAGGAGAATAGAAATTCTTTCATTTATAGGAAAAGAGGTGGATCTTGAGAATTTCATAAAAGGAGTGTAAATCAGATAAAGGCAGGGACCATGAGTCCCCTTCATGTTTAGAAATGTAAGAAAAATTAGAACTGCACATATAGTATGGATTCTAGAGATTTGAAATCAGAGGGTGTGGATTTAATAAAGACAGGCTACATTTGACCAGTGACTTCAGATATGCGGTTAAATATTACTCTGTACTCATTAGCATGAGCAATTAACACAAGTCAATAAAAAAAGTGTAGAAAGCTTCAGTTAGATTGTATTAAGATAAACTTCAAGTGTATTACATAGTGTAATCCATAATGCATATTCTGATATTTTGGGTTCAAACATTTTCACTGCAAGTAGATGACAAGTATTTGAGACAGTGTCTGTTATTACTTCATTTGATTTAATCATCCTGTATTATATTAATCAGCCACAGTGTCACTTCATATTTGTATTTATAACACAACATAAGCTTGCTAATTTATAATTTAATACATTTATACACAATGTATTAAAATTAATTAAATTATAAATAAATGTACTTAGAGTGTGGAATATATAATTTGACTAGGTCTATCAATGTTAATCTTATAGTGAAATTATGCACTAATTATTCATTATGTTAGGGGTAATTGGGCCAAGGTATAGTGTTTGTATGTTTTTCTTATTTCTTGTCTCCTCCTCCTCTTCCTTATCTCTTCTTCTCTCTCAATTTCTGTTTTTGTTATTGTCATTTAGTTTTTATTTCTTGGGTATTTTTGAGAAAACGCCCCCTTCTCTAGTTCAAGCTAAATTCCCAATTGCCTTTGTTCCACTTTACAAGCATTGGGGTTACACTCAGAAATCTGTACCCTCAGTTTACGTGTGATTTCTTTAACTGCATTTAAATCTTATTTTTCTCAATATAAAATATTATTTTAAAGGATTTAATAAAAACATATTCATGAATTAAAATTTTAATTGGTAAAATAATGAAATGTTTTAATGTATAGTTTATGGTTTCAATGCACAATGCAACATTAATAATATTTCTCCATGAACACTTCCATAATGGAATCCAAATCATTTCATCCATTTAACCTTATTTTCTATATGGGAAATTATATATCAATACTTCAAAACATCAGTATGTAACCTCTCCAATTTTATTTAAATAGAAACACAGAGTACTGTGGCTTCTATAATCAATATTACCAAACACTGTGCTTTCTATTTTCATACACTTACTTGTATAATTTTACTTAAAGATTGACTACAATTTTAATATGTATGATTTATATCTTTAGTTTTGCTAAAATTTAATTTACTAAAAATAACATTATAACAATACCTGTGTTTCATCCATGTAGCAGTCAGTAATGGCTAGCCACTAAATTTGTGGTGTTACAACTGCCCATACTTATGTCTGTGCACCCAAAGGGGTCATTGTGAATGACGTTCTTGGTATTGTAACTATGAGCAGCATGTGATTGCATCACATAGTGATACACTGCCTCCTAACACACAAGTACACTGGAAAAGCAAAGACCATCCATCTCCTGAGTGTCAGCCTCTAACATGGAATTTCATTTCAAGGCATAGAAGCATAAAGCCCCGATTTCAGAGTAGCCAAGGGTACCACTAAGAAGTGATAAGTTGCCAGAATTTAATATTGTGGATGTTGAAAGTGTTAATATAGAGTCACAGATTTAATCATTCCTGGTGAGCCCTGACTTTCTCAGGAGACCAACATGTAGGCTATTGCTACTCTTGGAAGTGAAGAACAAGCTGAAATGCCCAGAAAGGGAGTCCTATGGCTTTATTTATACTTTCAACCCGGCTCTTTCATGTGACAGAAGCTGGTGAGAAGAGATGTACACAGATTCATTTACTTATTTATCATTTCCAGACTCTCTTAAGGGATTGAGGATTAATTCCAAGGTTGAGGAGAAAAAGCGAGACAGAGTGAAAACACACGCTTAGCCTGGAACGCAGTGTTTCCATCAGTGGTCTGGTTCAGTGTTTGACATTATTCCATCACAGTTATTTCTTACATCTACGGTACATATGCAAAGGAGACCACGTAGCAGTCACATCCGAATCATTTTTGTATAATTGATGCTTTCTCCACTGAAACATGTCTCTTCTGTTGATGTAAAGTTTTACTCTACATTGGTCTACTTGACTTGATTTCCACATTCTTGTTCAAGTTGCGACTACATTTGGGTATAAAGCCTCTTTGAAGATATGGTAGCACTGCATGTTGAGGGGAGAAACCCTGAAGATGAACATCTCCATGCTATTGCTATTATTTTGAATAATAATACAAAGAGAAAAATATCAAAAATATCTGCTGGAACTGACATGGCTCAATATGGTTTTTTTTTTCTCAAAAAAAAAAAAAAAAACTCCTGTGCAAAGGGTTATTTCTATTTCCAAGGTAATATATTCCTATCCAGTGCATGGCAGATGTGTCCGGCTCTAATAAATTCTATATTCTAATCTAAAAATCGACATTTGCTTTTGTACCACTTATAGTTATTTTGATTGTTTTCTGTTATTTTTTCTTTTCTTACATTTCTTATTTTTATTATTTTCTTGGGTGGAAATTCTTTCCCTCTGACTCTCTAACATATATCTTATACCCTCTAAACTGACCTGTTTGCTTTTTCTATGAATCAAGTTTTAAGGATGACATTTGAACTATTCCTTTATGAACTAAAACAATTGTGTAAGGCAAAAATAGCTGTGCTTCCATAAATATTTAATGGCAAATACAGAGGCAGATGCTCCCAACCAACCATTGGGTTGGGAACCAGGTCCCCAATGGAGGAGTGAGTAAACAGACTGAAGGAGCTGAAGGGGTTTGCAACCCCATAGAAAGAACAACAATATCAACCAATCAGACATCCCAGAGCTCCCAGAGACTAAACCACCACCCAAAGAGTATATATGCATGGACCCATGGCTCCAGATGCAAATGTAGAAGAGGATGGCTTTACCGGGCATCAATGAGAGTAAAAACCCTTGGTCCTGTGAAGGCTCGAAACCCCAGTGAAGGGGAATGTGTGGGTGGGAGGTGGGAGGCAGTGGGTTGGTGAGTGGGTGAACATACCCATAGAGGCAGGGGAAGGGTTCATGAGATAGGGGATTCCAGAGAGGAAACTGGAAAGTGGATAACATTTGAAATCTAAGTAAAGAATATATCCAATAAAAATTGAATAAAATAGGAAAAAAACCTTCCCATGCAGAGATTCATGTATTTATACTTTCCATTTATTTACTAGTCAAAATTGTATATATTAGGCAAATTAACAAAATTAATTGCCTTGATGTCCATTTGATTTTTAATGTTTTGACCAATTTGCCAGTAACTGTATTAGATTACCTTTATTTTTAACATCAAATAAATTTTTAGGAGTTAAATATTATATACAAAATGTTAGTAAATATTAGCAAAATGCTTTAAAGGTTATGAGATTAAAATGATCGTTTATGAACAATGACCTTTATTTCTCATAGATTTAACCATGCTCCCTACAGCATGAATTACTGTTAAGCCTACGCTGTAGACATTGGTGTTTTTCCCTCAAGACTTATGATATCAAATGTCTACCTTATATCTGAGCTCAGATTTGATGGACTATTGTTCTTGGAAAGATATATTCTATAGAAACAAACTTCTGACAAAATTTTGTTTTAACATGTGCCTTGGAAGTAGTAGTGTTTGACATGGTACCTTGTATTCAGACATGCTGGGAGGGATCATTATGTTCAAATGAGGGAGGTGGTTGGGCACAGACAATGCAGGAGAAGTCTGAATATTCAACTGTGGAACTCTAGCAATCACACTGTGGAATTTGACCCTGAGAACTTGAGATGTTTGTGCAATTTACTATAACAAGGTCTACAATAGGGCAGAATATAGATTTCTTTGTGTAACACTTTCTCCAAGAGAATGAAATGATTTTGTAGTAATTTAACACATTCTTACTTACACTAGAAGCGCCAGGTATGCTGTAGACTAAATTCTTTATTTCTTCTTCATCCATATATTCAAGGACTATTATCTGGGAATGATTCTATTTTGGACAATGCTTTAAAAGAGGTGACTAGATTTTTTTTTTTTTTTTTTTTTTTTTTTTTTTTTTTTTTTTTTTTTTTTTAGGTTTTAATGATTCAAACATTCTTTTTTTTTTTCTTATTGAAAAACTTTATTTTAAAGAACAAAGATAAATGTACAAATTTTTAAGGATTTTTGCATAAAAGTATACAAATACATTTTTAAGGTTATAATTAAGTATTTGTGGGTACATATACATACACATATGTATATGCGTAAAAATAATATAGGAAAAGAGGTTATTAATTTGAGGGGATAGGAGAAAACTGGGAGGGACTGTAGGAAGGATAGGGGGATGTGATACAGTTCTATTTTAATTAAAATATATTCTTTATTTTTCTTGAACTTCACACAGTCTGTGGGTTGTTTCCGGGGTGTTCAGAGCTTTCTGGGGTTAGTATCCCATTATCAGTTAGTATCATTATCATTATATTATGTCTGTTCTTTTGTGACTGGGTTATCTCACTTAGGATTATATTCTCAGGAAGAAGTAAAAACATCATTATTTGCAGATGACATGATAGTGTACTTAAGTGACCCCACAAATTCCACCCAAGAACTCCTACAGCTGATAAACAAGTTCAGCAAAGTGGCTGGATATAAAATTAACTCAAACGAATCAGTAGCATTAGTATATTCAAAGGATAAACATGTGGAGAAAGAAATTATGGCAAAGATACCCTTCACAATAGTCACAAAAAATTTGAAATACCTTGGTGTGACTCTAACTAAGCAAGTGAAGGAACTGTATGACAAGAACTTCAAACCTCTAAAAAAGGAAATCAAGGAAGATCTCAGAAAATGGAAAGATCTCCCATGCTCATGGATTGGAAGGATCAACATTTTAAAAATGGCCATTTTACCAAAAGCAATATACAGATTCAATGCAATCCCCATAAAAATTCCAACCCAATACTTCACTGAGTTGGAAAGAGCAATGTGCAATTTCATTTGGAATAACAAAAGACCTAGAATATGAAAATCCATCCTCAACAACAAGAAAACATCTGTGGGAATCACTATCCCTGACCTCAGGTTATATTAGAAAGCAATTTTGCTAAAAACTGCATGATACTGGTACAGAAATAGGCACGTGGATCAATGGAATAGAATAGAAGATCCAGAAATGAGCCCTCACATATATGGTCACCTGACTTTTGACAAAGGAGCTGTAAATATTCAATGGAAAAAAGACAGCCTATTCAACAAATGGTGTTGGTCCAACTGGCACTCAGCATACAGAAGAATGAAAATAGACCCTTTCTTATCTCCTTGTACAAAGCTCAATGCAAGTAGATCAACCTATAGCTCGAGCTCTAAGGTCAAAGATTGACAAATGGTACTTAATGAGATTGCAAAGTTTCTGTAAGGCTAACGACACTGTTAAGAAAACAAAATGGCAGCCAACATATTGGGAAAATATATTTACCAACCCCACATCAGGTAGAGGTCTAATATCCAAGGTATACAAAGAACACAAAAAGCTAGACACCAGAGAATCAAACAACCCTATTAAAAATGGGGTACAGACTTAAACAAAAAGTTCTCAATCGAGGAATATTGAATGGCTGAGAAACATCTAAGGAAGTGTGCAACGTCCTTAGCCATCAGGGAAATGCAAATCAAAACAACCCTGAGATTCCACCTCATACCAGTCAGATTGGCCAAGATCCAAAACTAAGATGACAACAAATGCTGGTGAGGATGTAGAGAAAGAGGAACACTTCTCCACTGTTGGTGGGATTTTAAACTGATACAACTGCTCTGGAAATCAGTCTGGTGGTTCCTCATAAAATTGAACATAGTATTACCTGAAGACCCAGTTATTCCACTTCTGGGCATTTACCCCAGAGACACTCCAACATACGACAAAGATACATGCCCCACAATGTTCATTGCAGCCTTATTTATAATAAATAAACCCAGATGTCCTTCAGTAGATGAATGGATACAAAAATTGTGGTACATTTACACATTGGAGTACTACTCAGCTATCAGAAACAATGGCTTTACGAAATTCTTAAGAAAATGGATGCATCTAGAGAATATCATCCTGAGTGAGATAACCCAGTCACAAAATAGGTGACTAGATTAAATTAAAGTAATAATCCTTAAACAGAGGAGCAGTGAATATGGGGGAGAGGGGAGGTGGGAGGTGGGTGAGCCAGTTAGGAGAGGTGGAGGGCAGGTAGTCTGATATCTGGATATATTTAAGAGAAGATAAACATTTACAAGATATAATAATAATTGGGGAATTGATATACAGTTAATTTTCTAGAAGATATCCTCATAATTGTTACATGTCAAAATGTAAGTACATTTTGGGATGACATTACTATCGTCAAAATAATATTTTACTTTCCATATAAATTTGTAATCAATGATAAATATGATTACCTCAACTATAATGAATAATCAAATTAGTAATGGATTGAATAGGTCCTTGCAAAGTTTTGGCATTTTAACTATCCATGGGACAGCTACCCACTGTGCTGCATCTCAACTTTTTTTTTTTTTGAACAACTTTATTTTACAAAACAAAGATAAATGTACAGATTTTAAACATATTTTGCTTAAAATTATACCTTTTTTAGTACTGTTTTTTCAGATATTAAAATAATTTTTACATAAAACTATGTAAATATATTTTTTAGTCAGTACTTATTTTTTCAAGGGCTTGACAGTATGCATTGAAAACCTAATAATTACAATGAGCATAAAGTACATGCAAAACAAAACGCAATGTGGAAATTGTCAAAGTCTTCTTCTTTTGTAAATATATTTTTTTGTTTTCTTTATTTCCTGGACTTCATACAGTGTGTGAGTTGTTTCTGGGGGAGTGCAAGCCTCTGGGGTTAGCATCCCAATATCAGTGACTGCATATTATGTCTGTTCTTTTGTGACTGGGTTATCTCACTCAGGATGATATTCTCTAGATGCAGCCATTTTCTTAAGAAATTGGTTAAGTAATTGTTTCTGGTGGCTGAGTAGTATTCCATTGTGTAAATATACCACAATTTTTGTATCCATTCATCTTCTGAAGGACATCTGGGTTCTTTCCAGCTTCTGGCTATTATAAATAGAGCCGCTATGAACATTGTGGTGCGTATATCTTTGTTGTGTATTAAAGTGTCTCTGGGGTATATGCCCAGAAGAGGAATAGCTGGGTCTTCAGGTAGTACTATATCCAATTTTCTGAGGTATCGCCAGACAGATTTCCAGAGTGGTTGTATTAGTTTGCAACCCCACCAACAGTGGAGAAGTGTTCCTCTTTCTTTGCAGCCTCTCCAGCATCTGCTGTCATCTGATTTGTGGATCTTGGCCAATCTGACTGGTGTGAGGTGGAATCTCAGGGTTGTTTCGATTTGCATTTCCCTGATGGCTAAGGATGTCTAGCATTTCCTCAGATGTTTCTCGGCCATTCGGTGTTCCTCAACTGAGAACGTTTTGTTTAGCTCTGTACCCCATTTTTTAGTAGGGTTATTTGATTCTCTGGTGTCTAGCTTTTTGAGTTCCTTGTATACCTTGGTTATTAGACCTCTATCTGATGTGGTGTTGGTAAAGATATTTTCCCATTCTGTTGGTTGCCGTTTTGTTTTCTTGACGATGTCCTTAGCCTTACAGAAACTTTGCAATCTCATTAAGTCCCATTTGTTAATCTTTGACCTTAGAGCTTGAGCCATTGGTGTTTTGTTCAGGAAAT
This sequence comes from Micromys minutus, assembly GCF_963924665.1. Classification (NCBI taxonomy): domain Eukaryota; kingdom Metazoa; phylum Chordata; class Mammalia; order Rodentia; family Muridae; genus Micromys; species Micromys minutus. The sequence continues at coordinate 44,011,159 of NC_137955.1, read as the reverse complement.
TTTCTCCTGTGCCTATGTGTTCTAAGGTTTTCCCTACTTTCTCATCTAATGGTTTCAGTGTATCTGGTTTAATGGGGAGATCTTTGATCCACTTACCCTTGAGCTTTGTACAAGGAGATAAGAAAGGGTCTATTTTCATTCTTTTGCATGCTGAGTGCTAGTTGGACCAGCACCATTTGTTGAATAGGCTGTCCGTTTTCCATTTAATGTTTACTGCTCCTTTGTCAAAAATCAGGTGACCATATACATGAGGGCTCATTTCTGGATCTTCTGTTCTATTCCATTGATCCACATGCCTATTTCTGTACCAGTACCATGCAGTTTTCAGCACAATTGCCTTGTAATATACCTTAAGGTCAGGGATAGTGATTCCCGCAAATGTTTTTTTGTTGTTGAGGGTGGATTTAGCTATTCTAGGTCTTTTGTTATTCCATATGAAATTGCACATCGATCTTTCCAATTCCATGAAGAACTGGGTTGGAATTTTGATGGGGATTGCCTTAAATCTGTAGATTGCATTTGGTAGGATGGACATTTTTAAGATCTTGATCTTTCCAAATCCATGAGCATGGGAGATCTTTCCATTTTCTGAGATCCTCCTCAATTTCTTTCTTAGAGGTTTGAATTTCTTGTCATACAGGTCCTTCACTTGCTTAGTTAGAGTCACTCCAACGTATTTCATAGTTTTTGTGACGATTGTGAAGGGTACCTTTTCCCTAATTTCTTTCTCCACATGTTTGTCCTTTGAGTATAGGAAGGCTACTGATTTGTTTGAGTTAATTTTGTATCCAGCCACTTGCTGAACTAGTTTATCAGCTGTAGGAGTTCTCTGGTAAAATTTTTGGGGTCACTCAAGTACACTATCATGTCATTGGCAAAGAGTGATGTTTTTATCTCTTCCTTTCCGATTTGTATCCCCTTGATCTCCTTTTACTGTCTAATTGCTCCAGCCAGGACTTCCAGTACAATGTTGAATAGGTAGGGGGAGAGTGGGCAGCCCTGTCGAGTCTGATTTTAGTCGGATTGCTTCAAGTTTCTCGACATTAAGTTTGATGTTGGCTGTTGGTTTGCTGTATATTGCTTTTATTATGTTTAGGTATGAACCTTGGATTACTGTTCTTTCCAGGACTTTTAACATGAAGGTGTGTTGAATTTTGTCAAATGCTTTCTCAGCATCTAGTGAGATGACCATATGATTTTGATTTTTGAGTTTGTTAATATGGTGGATTACACTGATAGATTTCCTCATATTAAACCATCCCTGCATCCCAGAGATGAAGCCTACTTGGTCATGATGAATGATTGTTTTGATGTGTTCTTGGATTCGGTTTGCAAGGATTTTGTTGAGTATTTTTGCATCAATGTTCATAAGTGAGATTGGTCTAAAGTTCTCTTTCCTTGTAGGGTCTTTGTGTGGTTTAGGTACAAGGGTTATTGTAGCCTTAAAAATGACTTAGGTAGTATTCCATCTGCTTCTATCTTTTGGAATAATTTGGAGAGTATTGGTGTTATATCCCCAATAAATGTCTGATAGAATTCTGCACTGAACCCGTCTGGACCTGGGCGTTTTTTGGTTGGGAGACTTTTGATGACTTCTTCTATTTCTTTAGGTATTATAGGGTTATTTAGATGGTTTACTTGGTCCTGGTTTAACTTTTGGACCTTGTATCTGTCTAGGAATTCATCCATTTCCTCCATATTTTCCAATTTTGTGGAGTATAATTTTTTGTAGTAGGATCTGATGATTTCTTGTATTTCCTCAGTTTCAGTTGTTATGTCCCAACTTTCTTTTCTGATGTTGTTAATTTGTATACTCTCTCTTTGCCCTCTAGTTATTCTTGCTAGGGGTTTATCAATCTTGTTGATTTTCTCAGAGAACCAACTGTTGGTTTTGTTGATTTTTTCAAAGGTTCTTCTTGATTCTATTTGGTCTATTTCTGTTCTACTTTTGATTATTTCTTGCCGTCTACTCTTTTTGTGTATATCTGCTTCCTACTGTTCTAGGGCTTTTAGCTGTGCTGTCAGGTTGCTTATGTAAGCTCTCTCCAGTTTCTTTTTGGAAGCACTTAGGGCTATGAGTTTTCCTCTCAGTACTGCTTTCATTGCATCCTATAGGTTTGGGTATGTTGTGTTTTCGTTTTCGTTGAATTCTAGAAAATCCTTAATTCCTTTTTTTATTTCTTCTTTGGCCCCGCTATCGTTTAAGAGTGCGTTGTTTAGTTTCCATGTGTATGTGGGCTTTTGGTTGTCTTTGTTGTTGTTAAAGACCAGCCGTAGACCATGGTGATCTGAGAGGATGCATGGGAGTATTTTAATCTTCTTATATCGATTGAGGCTCACTCTGTGTTCAATTATGTGGTCAATTTTCGAGATGGTGCCATGGGGTGGTGAGAAGGTGTATTCTTTTACTTTAGGATAGTATGTTCTGTATATATCTATTAATTCTTGTTGGTTCAAAGTCTCTGCTAGTTTTGCAGTGTCCTTGTTCAGTTTCTGTTTCCCTGATCTGTCCATTGGTGAGAGTGGGGTGTTAAAGTCTCCCACTATTATTGTGTGGGGTGAAATGTATTTTTTGAGCTTATTAGGGTTTCTTTTATGAATGTGGGTGATTTTTTATTTGGAGTATATATGTTAAGAATTGAGAGTTTCTCCTGACAGATTTCCCCGGTAATAAGTAAAAAGTGTCCTTCCTTATCTTTTTTGATAACTTTTGCTTGGAAATTTACTTTATTCGATATTAGAATAGCCACCCCAGCTTGCTTCTTGGAGCTGTTTCCTTGGAAGTTTTTTTCCCACCCTTTAACTCTGAGATAGTGTCTGTCTTTGTCTCTGAGATGAGTTTCCTGTATGCAGCAAAAGGCTGGATTTTGTTTATGTATCCAGTCTGATAGTCTATGTCTCTTTATTGGGGAGTTGAGTCCATTTATGTTAATAGATATCAAGGAATAGTTGTTTCTGTTTTCTGCCATTATTGCTTTTGTGGGTTGAGTTGTGTCTGTGTCTTTTTCTTCTTTTAGTTTTCTTGTTTAGGAGTTTTCTTGTTTTTATTAGGCTGTATTTTCCCTCATTGTATTGGGTTTTCCACCTATAATTCGTTGTAGTGCTGGGTTTGTGGTCAGATATTGTGTAAATTTTGATTTGTCTTGAAATATCTTCATCTCTCCATCGATGGTGATTGATAGTTTTGCTGGGTATAGCAGCTTGGGCTGGCAATTGTGCTCTCTTATGGTGTGCATGATGTCTGTTCAGGCTCTTCTAGCTTTCATAGTCTCTGTTGAGAAATCAGGTGTGAGTCCATTTGTCTTCCTTTATATGTTACCTGACCTTTTTCCCTTACTGCTTTTAGCATTCTTTCTTTACTTGGGCACTTGATGTTTTTACTATTATGTGTCCGGAGGTATTTCTTTTCTGGTCCAACCTATTTGGAGTTCTGAAGGCTTCTTTAATGCTCGTAGTCTTCTCATTCATGAGGGTAGGGAAGTTTTCTTCTACGATTTTGTTGAAGATATTTACTGTGCCTCTTAGTTGATACTCTTCTCCCTCTTCTATTCCTATTATCCTTAGGTTCGGTCTTCTCATTGTGTCCTGGATTTCCTGGATATTTTGGGTTAGGATCTTTTTGTTTTTTGCATCTTCTCTGGCTGTTTTGTCTATGTTTACAATGTTGTCTTCTGCCCCCGAGATTCTCTCTTCGATTTCTTGTAATCTATTGGAAATGCTTGCTTCTGTGATTCCTGATTTCTTTTTTAGGTGTTCTACCTCTAGGGTTATCTCTTTTTGTGTTTTCTTTATTGTGTCAATTTCCGTTTTAAATTCCCTCTTCCATTCCTTCATCTCTTTGATTCTGTTTTCCTCTAGTTCTTTGAGTTCTTTGATTGTTTTTCATGTTTCCTCTTTTAAAGCTTCTGAATCTTTTTGCTTTTCCTCCCGTTCTTGTTTAAGTATCTCTATTAGCATCTTGAGGTATGATTTCAGGTCTGTGTCTTCCTTTGCTGGTGTGTTTAGAATTCCGATGTTTGCTGTTATGGGAGAGCTGGGTTCTGGTGTTGCCAGGTTGTCTTGGTTTCCCTGGGATATACTCTTTCGCTTTCCTCTTGCCATTTTGTTTTCAGTGATATGTTCTTGCCTTTCCCTTGTATCTGGTCTGTATCCCTGGATCTCCACTGGTCCAGGTGGCAGATGGGTCGAGCCCTGTTCTATGCCTCAGAGTCGTCGGGTAGGAACAGAAGTTCCAAAGTTCTATTCCTGGTTGCTGGATCAGAGAGGGCGGGGCAGGGCAAGGCAGAGGGTGCACTTTCCGTGTGCACTCAGCAGAGATCTCTCTGCTCCCTGGCAGCCCAGGTTTCCCACCCACCAGTTGCTCAGCCTTTACGAACTGCTGTTCAGGGTGGCAGATGGGCCAGGCTCTGCTCTGCATCCTGAAGTCGCCACCGGGTGGAAACAAGTTCGAAATTTCTGTTCCTGGTAACTGGATCAGGCAGGGCAGGGCAGGGCAAGGTAGGGGGTGCACTTTCCGTGTGCACTCCGCAGAGATCTCTCTGCTCCCTGGCAGCCCAGGTCTCCCACCCACCAGTTGCTCAGCCTCTATGAGCCGCTGTTCCGGGTTGCAGATGGGCCAGGTCTGCTCTGCATTCTGAAGTTGCCTCCGGGTGGAAACAGAAGTTCCTAAGTTCTGTTCCAGGTCACTGGATTGGGCAGGACAGGGCAGGTCAAGGCAGGGGGTGCACTTTCTGTTTGCACTCCGCAGAGATCCCTCTGCTCCCCAGCAGCCTAGGTCCCCCACTCACCAGTTGTTCAGCCTTTACGAGCTGCCTTTCCTGGTGGCAGATGAGCCAGGCTCCGCTCTGCGAACTGAAGTCGCCTCTGGGTGGAAACAGAAATTCCTAAGTTCTGTTCCAGGTCACAGTTGTTCAGCCTTTACTAGCTGCTGTTCCGGGTGGCAGATGGGCCAGGCTCCGCTCTGCGTCCGGTTGCTCAGCCTCTACCACATCTCAACTTTTTGTTTTTGTGATTCTTCCAGAATTTCTTCTGTGAGGTCCCTTGCCTTCAAAATTATGAGGCCATATGGAACTATGTAGGACCAAAAGAGAGGTAAAAGAGAAAGGGGTAGCAGAAACTGAAGGATATAAAGATGGGGTAGACTACTTAGGAGAAAGATTGATGACTGGAGTGTGTGGGGGAGGCTATGTGGAGTATGTATCTAATCAAAACACGCTATAAATAACTAGGGTATTGTAAAGAAGGAATAAGTGAGAGTAGTTGTGGATATTTACATCCTAACAAATTAGTCAAACTCCAGATCCTGAACTTAGAGCCAGGGCATGGATGTATTAGCTATTCAGTGATAAATTTCCCCAAAGCTCTCTATGCTGAAGTGGGAATTAATGTAATATTGCACAGACTGGTGTTAATATAGTGTAGATTATCACTAATGCAGCTCATTGGGGTAGACATCAGTGCAGGTTAAGGCATGAGAAACTAGTGCACACTGCACGGCCACTGTAGTGAAAAGTTCAGTATTGAATTTCTCTGCGGTGACTATTGGAAGTTCATCCACAAAGCAATAATGAAAAGAAACTGAATTCTGATCTCAAGGTTCACTGCACAGTGTATAAGGTAATTATGGGATAAATCCAGCTTCAGCAGACATTTGGCTGAAGACTGGTCACTATGATTGATTTGAAATAATTTCATATTTGCAAATAAGGCAAGAGTTAAGGCGAAAGGAGGCCCCTATCCAGAGCAAGACACACAAGGAAACAGGAGGCAGAACAGCAAAGTGAAGATCTTAACTGTGCTCCAGTACCAGTGAGGTCAGCTGAGTTTACTGGCAGCTCTGAAGCTTCTAAAAGCTTTTTAATTGAGAAGAAAAGGCCTGCCTTTTGTGCTTGTATCAACTAGTCCCTGGAGGCAGGATAGTCCCAGGAAGGGAAGGAACTATTTCAGTTAAAAATATCATTATAGTGCAAGATTTCCCCAAGCACAGAAGCTCAAATAAAAAATGATTGTTTCCACAGTTCTCTATATTGCCTAGTGAGTCTTCTTTTGTTCTCACTTAAAGTCATTCGCTATCTGTGATCAGATGCTGTTCTATTGTTCTTAGTTTCAACAGTGTTTCCTAAATAAAATAGAAAGGGCTGACATTATTAAAGTTTCTGCTTTTAATAGGCACTTAAAATCTAGCCTTAGAGATCTCAGTATGCCTCATCTACTCTCTACTGTTAGCCAAAGCATAGGGTAGGGACATCATAGTTCAAGGAAATAAAAAAAAATAGGTCTCATTTATTTTGTTTTAAAGGCAAATTAGGGAGGATTTGTTTGTGGTGCTTTAGCCTTTTTTTTTTTTTTTTTTTTTTTTTTTTTTTTTTTTTTTTTTAACAATTACCATAGTTCAAGCTATAAGCAGTAAAGCAGCTGTCTTGGGTTCAGAACACACCTCAAGAACAGACTCATTTTCGATTCACAGTCTACAATGCTTGATGATGCTGACAGTGGTGTCCTGATTTTTGAAGGAACAGAGGCATCAGAACAATGGATGAAACATCAGAGCATCACCACAGTGCTGACTTAACCATTCTTCTTTACTATCCTTGGAGCCCAGCAACTCTCAGATGGACAAAAGTGTAAAGCGTGCTATCATTGGGGGAAAAAAAGCCTGTATGCGTCTTTCTTGACACTGGTTTGGAATTAGTGTAGAGAACATATGGGGACATATTCTTTGGGTGTGAGAGACCAACGAATACAGAAGCTAAGTTTGAATATTCCCGATCTCATAATTTTACAAAGCACATAAGGTTATAAATACCGTAACTTAATCAATTTTAAAATATTGTTTGGGTGTTTATAATGAAGCATATAGTCGGGGCTTGTTTAGTCATACATATATCCATAGCTATTACCCTCAGAATCTTTAATTAATGCAATGGGAATGAAGAGCCTAGATACAGCTTATTGGGTCTTATGATCATGGTCTTTACAGACATACCCATTGAGATATCACCTCAATGAGAGCATGTAGCTTTTAAAGCCACCCATGTCTTCAACAGAGTTCAAATCCTTAAACTAATGAAGCTGGGACCCTCATCTCCTAGGTGCCAATTCTCTTTGCATATATTTCTGGACATGATTATTTAATTTTCTTCATTTGGGTTAAATGTTGAAGTTTGAACTTCTTCTAAGGGCTCTCTTAATTAACCCAAGCGTCACTTCATTCTTAACAACTTAAATAAATTGATCAATAATAGAATTAAAGGAACCATTTACAATGTAGGTGGGTAACATAGGGCTGGACACTTTTTTAATCCTGTCAATGGTGTAAGTCACAGCCCTGAGTTACCACAAAGTTCCATTCAACCTTTTTCTGTTGGGCAGCATGATAAGGAACAAACTGAACACAGTACTAGAAGCATGCTCAGAGTTGTGGTTTAAATAGGAAATGTTAGCCCAAAGGCTTATGGTTGGAGCCTTCATTTGGTAATATTATATATGAAGGCTGTAGATTGTTTGAATCATAGGATCCACTTGCCAAATGGATAAATTTTATGGCTTCCTTCCTCTACGTCTCTACTCTTGGTTCACCAACAGAAGAATAGGTGTCATTGGGGAGGTCCCATGTTTTCTGACCACAATAGACTATTTCTTATAAATGATGGGACAAAATAAGTGTTTCTTTAAGTTGCTTCAAAAATTTTGATTTTTTTGTTGTGTTTGTAACAGGGAATTAATACAGAGGACATTCTTGGCATAATGTAAAAAAAAAGATATGAAAATTATGAAGCAACTTTATTATCTCAGAAAATACAGAGAGATGAGAACTTTTTTAAAAAATGAATTACATCTGGACTTATCTTTGTACTGCAAGCTGACATGGAAGTTATTATGAAGGAAAAACTGATTTGAATGTCACAACAATCCACCTGCTCCAACTCCTAAGCTCTGTACCCTCAGATTGAACTATCATTTTTGGTCAGAGTGTCATTGTACTTGAGATCACAGTCTGTGTAAGAAAACAGACTATCATCAGAAACACAATTTTAAAAATCCGCAATAATAGTGGAAATATGAAAATGGTTATTCAATATAAGCATCTTAAAAAGAGGGACAAAGAGATCCAGTGAATACTGAAGTTGGTTTTGGAGATCTTTAAGTTTAAATAGCATGCCAACAATCTGTGTATTTACGTAGTCTGGGTCAATGTATGGTTCCAACCCCTAAGGACTCACTGTTATCTAGGCTTCAGATAGATCCTGAAAGATGGCCTAACAAGTTATTAGTTATTAGTAATTAGTAACCTTGGTCTTACATCCTCTTTTTACACACAAAAATGAATGTATTAACTAAAGAAATTGATTCATATATTGAAAACATAGTTCAAAATAAATGCTAGAGTTTTTCTCTGAATTTTGTTGAGAGATTTTTTTCAACACCTGTCAAAGAAATATGTGAATTGGAGGAAGAAAACTAACCATGGGTTGCCAAGTCAGATGGCATACTTAGATTTGTGTAACAGCACACTAAACCTAGTGTTCTTAAGGAAGTCAGTTAATAAATATCACTTCAGCTCCAGTATTCTTGTTTATTATTCATGTCAAGTGTGTATACATTTACATAATGCATACATTTACATGTGAGGACAGAAGTCCAGAAGCATTCTCTTCAAACACTTTCCATTTAACATTTTGAGACATAGTGTCTCATTGTATCTAATGCTCACAAACTCAGCTTGATTTCTCCTAAGAGATCTGGTGGATTCTCTCCCAGCAAAGGGGTTATACTCTGTCTTAGGAGCTTTTAGGTGGGTGTTGAACACCAATGTTTACATCCTCATGAGCACACCGCAAGCATTTTATCAACTGTGCTGTCTCTCCAGACCTATGCTGACTACTTCCTTAATATGTACAATGTATAGAGAAACTTAAATTCTATTATATTCAACTCCATATAAATATTAGGAGGAGAAACTTATTTATTTAAATGAATAGTGTTAGAAACCCCATTGTTAAGGATTTTCTAAGATCTGCTATGACAACCCATCTCCTAGCCTGGAAAACTGTATTTAAGGCATTGTCTCACCCTGGAAAATTTAGTTATGGTTAAACAATTGAGACTCTCAGAGGTAGTGATTTTTTTTTAACCAGCTAATTACTAGCTAGTTGGTTATGTCAAGATCTGGATCAAATGCAAAAACTATTAACAGATTTCAGTGTCAATTGGAGATTCCTTTCAGGATTTGAGTACAACCAAGGCAGAGGAATGCCATTTCTGACACTTGACCTAGAAAACATTCCTTTTTAACTTTTTCATCTAAGAAAACTGAACCCATTTGCCTTTATAGCAAAGAAAAAAATCATACTTACATTTTACATATCAAAATTGTCATAATCGCTCCCAGTCATCTGGTGCATTTTAATTAACAATATCATACAGCATACAACAATGATTTATATGCCTGAAGATAGTAACCCAACTGCCGAGAATAAGTAAAATACACAGAAAAGCATACTGGCATGCAAAGAGGAGGATGAGGAACAACAAAAATGTTCATAGATTTTCTAAATAGAAAATGCTTCAGGTTTCACAGCTGTTGGCCATGTTCAAGCCTTCCATTAAAACAGAAAATGATTTGTTGGCCTGACATTGCCTATTGAGAAGATAGAGGCACAATATTAGTGGGTGAAGTATGACATCATTGTGATTGCCGTCCAAATTTACATACTAGGTGAATCATGCATATTCCAGTTGTGAGTGAGGGTTGCATTAGGACATCCTTGGGCTGGATCCACAATATAATAATCCAGATGTTCTTGAATATTAGATGTTTAATAGCGCTCCATCTTTGATATTTCAGGTACCTGGAGAAAATAGGATTATCTGATTAAAAGTCCTTATGAGATACAGAACAGAGGAATCAGGTAAGATTTCTGGCCTAGAGATTTGTGTTATCAGTAACTATGTTTCATTGTTAAAGTGACAATGTTGCACTGAAAGTCAAGGAAATATTGAATGCCTAACAGTTGACTCACAAGGAGGCAATTTCAATTTTCTGTCATAGATGGTTTTTATCTGATATGCCAGAGCATAAAATTAGTTATAATTAGTAGCAGCCAACTTTTAAATACAGCCTCTCACCTAAAGTGATACAGTGATATACAAGTGATATGTGAAGTACTCAGAACGTGTTTTCTTGCACAGTAGCCTGTTATGATCTGGGATATTTTCCCAATCTTCTGTGAATTTCTGAAACCATAAATAGTTCCAACTTTATGTACTGTGTTTAATTCTTTAAATGTACAGTAGCAAAAACTCTAAGTTGTTTAACCAATCACAATAAGTACTAGGGCAAAAAATTTTAACAACTACTTGTAAAATATAAATGTGTTTATATTCACAAGACAGCAGGTGAAACTGTACTTGTAATGATATGATTTGGTCTTTAATGACCACAAAAGAAAGTAAGTGATGTGGATGAGATGGATAGGCCTTGGAATATGAAGTTGAACACTTCAGGTGTCTAAGGACACCTGAGTCCTAGCATTTCAACCATCCAATTGCCTTGCTACTCTATGACTACAGCCAGGCAGCAACTATCAGATAGATGTGCTGCCTAAAGAGAAAACTCACATCCCAGGAAAGGCTTAGAACACCATTCCAACTAGAATCAGAAAACCATGCAAATTCAAACTCTTGAACTGATGATTTCTATGATTCTTCCATTGCACATTTTAAACTAAAAGTGACCAAAAATGTGTGTTTATATAAATAAATTAGGTAGGTAGGTAGGTAGGTAATTAGATAGATAGATAGATAGATAGATAGATAGATAGACAGACAGACAGACAGACAGACAGACAGACAGACAGACAGATAGATAGATAGATAGATAGATAGATAGATGGGGAAGAGGTGTTGAGTCATAAGTTACAGATCTCTATTATTTTTTTCTCTTTTTTGTAGCTTAAATATTTATTATCTTTAGTTATTGAGGAGAAAGATAATATAGCTTATTTTTGGGATGTTCTACCATAACAGGGGAGCTCAGTATTGCATTTGTCTCTGGACAGGTATATTCTAGAATGAATTTAATAAGATGTGCCATTTGAGTGAGAAGCCTTGTTAGGAAATGTGACTAACCCTGGCTAACAATAAATCTGCAGAAGTCTTCAAAATGTGTAACTATGGGGGTTGCACAGCTGATTGGCTATAGGCTAAATAGTGGCTTACAGCAATTTTCACAGAAGAACTATCAATAGATTAGTTAATAAGTAGAAACTGTCCTTAGAAAGAAAAACCAAACCAAACTCAGCCACGAAGTGCTTTGGCTGTTAAATCTTCTGAGTGATCAAAACTATTAAAACAATGGTTACTGTGATCATGTGCTACATTAAATGATTAAATACTCTCAAGTTTAGGATTCAAATGAACATGGTAATTTGTTTAATTAATTGGCCCCTGAGATTGTTTTACACTGTTAATATTTCTTGTTTTATGTCCAGGAAATAATGAAGTTTGAAGATGGTGTCATGTGAACTAAGTTAATTGACATCAATTACCAAGAATCATTGTATTTGTCTTATTAAAGAAAGTAGTTAAATAGAACCACTTAAGGTCCCAACAGACTTCCCTGATAACAATCAGTGAGGGAAAAACAAAAGCAAGTTCAGATCCTAAAATTTAGAATGGCTGATATGGCTAATCACAGAAGATTAATAGAGAGAAACAGGAAAAGACATTCAGTAAAGAATGTTCAGAGGCCAGAAAAAATTTTAGATCAAAAGTTTTGTGTAGTGGGCTGATGTCCTTAGGCCTCCACAGGGTGTAGGGACGGTCTTGCCTGGCTGTAAGAGGTGGCCTTTTCAGGTTCAATGTCCCCATTGTTTGGCATCTTGGCTAAGGTCAACCACATTGACTCCTGGGAGCCACCCCTAGCCAAGGTCGCTGGTATGTTTTGAAAGTTTCCCCAAACCCCAAGCCCAGCCCATAGCAGCTTGGATTTTCACTCATTCTCCTGGCCCTCTGGCCCTCACTTCTGTCTCTTCTTACACCTGCTCCTACTCTCCCCCACTTCCCTTCACATCCTCTCTGTCACCCATTTTCCTCTCTCCCTCTGCCTCTTATGACTATTTTATTTCCCCTTCTAAGTGTAATTCAAGCATCCTTGCTTGGGTCTTCCATCTTGTTTAAGTTCTATGGGTCAGTGGAGTGTATGTACTATGGATATTCTCTACTTTGTGGCTAATATCCACTTATTAGTGAGCACATACCATACATGTCCTTTTGGTTGTGGGGTACCTCACTCATGATATTTTTTAGTTCCATCTATTGATCTGCAAAATTCATGATGCCCTTGTTTTTTAATAACTGAAGAGTATTCCATTGTGTAAATGAACTACATTTTCTATATTTATTCTTTGATTGAGGGACATATGGGCTATTTTTATTTTCTGTTTATTGCAAATAAAGTTGCTATGAACATAGTGGGGCATGTGTCCTTGTGGTATAGTTGAGCATCTTCTGAGTACATCCCCGGGCGCAGTATAACTGTGTCATCATGGAGAACTAGTTTCAACTTTTTCTGAGTAACTGCCAGATTGAAGAAATGCAGGAACAAAGATGAAATGAAGTTTGAAGAAATTATCAATAAATAACCAGCCAAACTTAAGACGCATCCCATGGGGAAGCACCAGTCTTTGACACTACTGATGATACTGCTATGCTTGCAAACAGGAACCTAGCATAAATGACTCCTTAGAGGCTCTACCCAGCAGAGACAGATGCAGATACCCACAGAAGAACATTGGACAAAGGTCAGGGACTCCTATGGAAGAGTTTGGGGAAGGATTGAAGGATGTCCCTAATCCTACAGAGATTTGACCTAGCAGGGTAGCTGGGGTAAGGAGAAGTGGGCACCCTCTCTCAGAGGAGAAAAGGAGGTGGAAGGAACTCTGTGAGGGGGAACAAGGGGCAGGGCAGCATTTGGAATGTAAACAAGTAAGTAAGTAAGTAAATAAATAAATAAATAAATAGAGTTCAAAGGAAAATAAATGATGAGATTCAAGTGAGACTATAATTTTATATATGATTGATTTTAAAAGCTACTGTAGGCTGATATATGTATAATCAGCCTTTGTTCAAAATTCTTTTTTTAAAAATGGATATTCTCCGTATTAGATTTCAAATGTTATCCCTTCACCCTCTCCCCTCCCCCCAAAGGCCTCTTCTCCCATTGATGCCAGAGAATGCTGTCCTCTACTACATATGCAATTGGAACAATGGGTCTCTCCATATGTGCTCATTTGTATATTTTTTAAAATTTTCTTTATTGTTAGGCTTACATGCTCTCATCCTATAGAAGTAAATTTCTGGAATAGTATAAAATCACAAGCCATTTTCATTTGACATCAGTGATAAATCTAAGAAAACATAAGCAAATAATTTAATGTCAAGGGCTCTGTGTCTTGTTATCATTTTCCTATTTAAAACTTTATGTCAGAGTTCCTGAAGTGAGTCCACATTTCTTAATGTAATTCATCATGTCTGATTTCCTCTTGTTTTCTAACACAAACTAACTGTTGCTCAAATGTTTTATAATGAATATATTTGCCTTATGAAGATTAAATTATAATTGTCAGACAACACATTTAAACACACATTTACTAAACATAAACAAAAAATGTAGGAAATGATTGGATTCATAGACTTCTTATCTTTTTCTCTCATAAATTTTACAAGTTTGAAAAAGATCTAAAGTAGAAAAGTTGGTTTCAACTACTCCAGGTAATGACCCATGGTTAAAAAACATACTATGTCCTGAAAAGTAACCATGTCTCCTTCAAAGGATGTCCTTTCTTTTACATTCTGTCTGGTCAATATCTTAGAGGTTCCCCAAGTCAACCACAAATACTTCTCCATTTTGACTCCAGTTATGCTGACTACTTTTATATCAACCTAAAGTAAGCTAGAGTTGTCACAGAGGAAACCTCAGTTGAGAATATGCCTCTGTGAGCTTCTGTGGTAGACTAGTCTCAAGGACATCCTCTTAAATAGTGACAGGTGGGAGAGAGCTCAGGCCGTGATGGACATCACCGTACCTGGGTTGGTGGTCCTAACTTTTATAAGAAGGCAGAGTGAGCAAGGCAGGGGTTGCAAGTCAGTAGGTAGCATCTGTCCATGGCCTCTGTATGAGCTCCTACCTCCAGGGTCCAGCCCTGCTTGAGTTCTGTCCTGACTTTCTTTGCTCCTGAACTGTGATGTAAAAGTGTAAACTAAATAAGCGCTTGATTCTGCAGTTCCTTTGGTCATAATGTTTCGTCATAGCAATAGTAACCATGACTATGATACAAGTATTGGTAATCTATTCACATCTCATAGAGGATAATAGGTGTGTGTGTGTGTGTGTGTGTGTGTGTGTGTGTGTGTGTGTGTGTGTGTGTAGAAAACACAAGGAAGTGAATGTGTGACTTTTGTATTTCTATAAAAATTAAGTAGAAAACTAGAGAACTGAATATATAATTTTCATAAGAGGAATATCGGCAACCAAATTCTTAAAATAAGGTTAATATCAAGTTCTCCTTTCAGAAAGCATTCATAGTTATTTTTAATTACTGTTTCTCTTTTTTATTCTAGAAACTGTGAGTCTAGAAATTATTGGTAATATTGGTAAAATTGAACAGTAAAAATTAGAGATGCTTCATATGCAAGTATTTATAAAACAGGAATAGTGTTCTGTAAGGCCTGTCATCTACAGTGAGCCAGTGAAAATGTGTCAATAATCAAAGATTCATTGGCTCCGGTGCTTAGTCCAGGCATCGTTAACTGGCTGCATTTGGAGCCACCTTGTAGATGTTTTTCTGGCCATATTTGGTACATCCTTTCGAAGAGATTTAACAAGGAAAAGTGGGCCCACTCTCAAGTATGGGTGGCATGGGCGGCACTGTCACATGAGTTGTCATTTGAGAATGAATGAGGAGGGAAGGGAAAGAGTAATGCAGCTGAGATAAACACAACATCATTTCTTTCTGTTTCATGGCTGTGGACTTGATGTGCTTAATGGTGTTACATCCTTCTCATTGTTGGGCAAACGTGTGAAAAGGAACAATGTCTTGTAAACAGAGTTAAAATGATTTCACACCTAGCTTGTGTTAAGTGTTTACTTTGTTCATAAGGAAAAATATCCACAGGCTCAATGGCCTTCCCAAATTAACTTTGCTTACGCTTATTTAATTTTTCATTATATTTATTTACTTGTGTGCCTAAGTGTTCTGTCAGCATTTCTGTCTATGTAACACATGTATGTCTGCAACTCATGTAGATCAAGAGGAGGCTGGATCGAACAGACATGGAATTGGGTGTCAGCCACCATGTGGGTGCTGGGATCTGAAACTTGCTCTTCTACAACAACATCAAGCGTGTTTAACCGTTCAAATATCTATCCAGATTTAATTCTTCATAAAATTATTTTTTAAAAAGTCTTTGTTTATTGGATATTTTACATATTTACTTTTCAAATGTTACCCCCTTTTCCTAACCTACACCCACATATACTGAAGTTTGACTAAATACTGAACAATCCTTCTGGAAACTAAGACTTGGAAACAAAATGAAGGTAAATGTGAAACCCCCAGCCAAGCTTTAGATTTTTTGATTCAAGTTTTAATATATTACTTTGGTGTGTTTTTTAAGAGATGGTGGGCAGAAGCTATGGAAAGAAAATAGAAGTTTATTCATGACATTCTTAGCCAGATAAATGAGACCCATGTTTCAATTAAAGACTCTGCAGGACAACGTAGGCATTTTATAAAATGACAACCGAAACCTAAATGGCATTTGGGTCAAATTGCTTTTTTCAAAGGTTAATGTCAGAAGATAAAGTGAACTTTACAATACTCACAATCCCCATGAACTTCCAGGCTGACTAAAGATTGAAGATATTTGAAATGAGTTTAAAATGTGCTCCTAAGGTCATTTTTTAAATGTTATGTTGTATGTATTTAATGTTTCTTTTTTTTTCTTTTTTGCTTGAATTTTTTTTTCTGATTATTTTCTGTGCTGGCTATATTTGCTTTTGATAAAAGAAAACGTCACAGTGTCGTTTTGTGCATGTTAAACTTTCTGTCAGCTCACATAAGTGAAGAAAAGACTTTCTTCCCTGTTTGAGGTCTCAAAGGAGTTGAAGAATAAGGCTTGTGTTGAGTGGACACCTGATCAAGCAGAGGTCAGAGCAGTTTCCAAGTGAGCAAAAGGAAACAGAGATGATCCAGTTTCACTGATGGCCAAGGGGTAAGGAAAACAGTTTTTCTGAGGACAACAGGGAAGTATGCTGCATTTAGTTCAACAGGGAAAGCATGCTGCATTTAGTTCAACAGGGAAAGCATGCTGCATTTAGTTCAACAGGGAAAGCATGCTGCATTTAGTTCAACAGGGAAAGCATGCTGCATTTAGTTCAACAGGGAAAGCATGCTGCATTTAGTTCAACAGGGAAAGCATGCTGCAATTAGTTCAACAGGGAAAGCATGCTGCATTTAGTTCAACAGGGAAAGCATGCTGCATTTAGTTCAACAGGGAAAGCATGCTGCATTTAGTTCAACAGGGAAAGCATGCTGCATTTAGTTCAACAGGGAAAGCATGCTGCAATTAGTTCAACAGGGAAAGCATGCTGCAATTAGTTCAACAGGGAAAGCATGCTGCATTTAGTTCGAGAAAGCTGTTTGTCTTCCTCTCTATCTTCATATTGGAAGCAAGGACAAAAGTAAGAATGTTTTCAACTCCAATTAGGTTTCAGATGTTTTGACTGCCATGAAAACAATTTCTTGTTTCCTGGATTGCCATTAAGGACAGAACCTCAGCTTTCTGTGAATCTGAGTTTTTTTGCAGCAGCTGATTTCCTGGGTCGGTTCTGCATAAGTCCTTAGGTACTTGGCAGGGAGCTGCAGGCTACAGGCAGGCTTCTTTTGTTGTAACCTATATCAGGTCATTGTCTATGTTTTGTCTTGCCTGAATAGCTATCAGGAAACACAGGATGGACAATAAATAATGTCCTACGTAAAAAAATTCATTACAAATCTGTAGTTTTAAAATAAAAATTAAGTTAAAATGTAAAATAAAGAATGTTAATAATTCTGAATGTTTAAAAAAAATCTTAGCATGTTTCCTGACTCAGAAGAAAGTCTCACATCCTTAAAAGTATAAAAATATATATCTTATTTAACGGCATGAAATCTTCAAGACACAAGAGGCTTTATGAAAATAAAAAGTAAAATTAAAAAAATGGAAGAGCATCCAGAACTTAATGTTGAGAGCCCACACATCAGCCCACACATCCGATTAAATTTTATTCAGAATTCTTATTAATCCACAGTGATTGTACCCTTAACCTAATTTACATAATAATAAAAATTAAGGACAGTTCAGAGCAAAGGAATAGAAGATTGCACCCAGTAAACCTTTGAAAATAAGCCTATGCTATCTGACAGCAAGAATCCAGAGCCTTTATAGCACTGCCTGCAGTACATACACAACCAGGAACAACCCCACAGAAATATGGAAAACTTCAAAGGACAAATAAGCAAAATTGTCTACCAACACTCCAGTATGGTGACCAGTCTTAAAACATGGAAAACAATATACTGCTAGCTTTTCTGAAAAGTGGAACATTTTACAAAATCGCTTGTTGTCAGGCCATCAGAAACTAAAAACTGAAAATTATCTGAACATTACTATTGTAGAAATGCATAGGATGTCCACATATGCTGATAGGTTGTGTAGTACTACATTTACACATTATGCTACATAAAAGTGTCTGCTAGTCAAACATTTATATATAATTTAAACATATATAGTATATTTGGATATAACTTTTCAGCACATATTTACATATGAAGTACCATATCAAAACCACTTAATAATTAATCAAAAAGAGAATATGAATTATATTTTCATGATTTCAAGGTTTTGGAACAGTCCCTTGAATAAACTAATTATTGAGTCATTAAAAATAGTCTGCTAAATTGAGTAATCTATCTGAAACTCCTACTCATATTAAGTGTGATTATATTTTATTTCAAAAGCAATATTTCTTATATTATAGTTTATAGCAAATTAGTAACCTACAGTATGGAAGAATTTAGCAAACATTTCATTTAAGCCAAAGATAGACATTCATGAGTAAGTGTTTAGTGACCTTAAGAACAAAATCTATCTTATAATATCATAAAATCTTCTAATATATCAGTTTATGTAAAACCAAAGAAATAGAGAATAACTTATAAAAATTTCACTCAGATCCAAATTTTCTCTGAGTATACATTATTAATTAGTCTGAGAGTGAGTAAATGCATGTTTTTGTTTTTTAGTATTTTATTTTCAGAAAATAAGACTGGTAAAGACAATGAATGATGGTCTGTGAGGTTCACTTGATTATACCCTTTGGTGGTAAATTTTCTGACCACACATTATCCAGTGCCTCTTCATATTTTTATGTTTTTGTGAAAGATTAATAGGGATAGAAAAATATTGTATGTAAGACAAATGAAATATTGTTCAACCTTTGGGTAAAAGAAACTCTATCACTTCATATAAGTGATATCTGATTCAGATTCAGATATAACTTTAGGTCAGAAAAATACCTAAATTATTAGGTGAAACATGTCACCCACAGAAAGATAAACACTTCTGTGTCCTGCTCATGTGATGAATCTGCAAATGATCACACAGAAAAAGAGAAGAAGCTGGGCTCCTGTGAGTGAAGAGAGGGGGAAATTGAGGGTGATTATCATTGGGCTGAATGTTATATAAATAGAAAAATTGTACAGATGGGCTCACAACAGAGAGATGGTGGTTGACTTTATACTAGTGAGTATTATAAATGCCTGAAAAGTTTTACATATCATTTTTTAATTCAGATGTCATAAAAGCAGTTACAACAAGCACAGGAGGGCATGGGTATTTTCCTCACCTTAACTGCAGTGACCATTTCAGGAATGTGTCCTTGTGTTTAACCTAATCAAATATCACAAGAGATATCAATATCCCTTTTATATCAATTATAAATCAATATGGCTATAAAGGGCAAAATCAAAGTATTTTCTGCTAAACTCATCATTGAAGCATTTATTAATTTTAATCTGCTGTGGTCAAATTGTTGGAATGCTGTCTGTGAGTACCTGTGTGTTTACAAACACAAAGGTAGGGTCATGCTAATGAGTGAGTGGGGGAGGTGCAGAGGTTCCTGTGCTCAGAGATAAACATGGGAAGAACCAGTAAGTTTGTTCTTTCAATGGAAGGGATGCATAGCCTGTTGTTTTGCCTAGAAGGCTGGAGGCAGAGGAGGTTAATAGCCTCGTGACCTTTGCCCTGTCTGTATAGACAAGACTTCACTGGATTCTCCCCAAGACCGTTATTGTGCTCTTATGTAACCTGTGGTACCTACTTTCATTGAATATGTGATATGCACTTTATAAAGAATTGTTACATAGTCCTTTCTTAAGGATTGTACACATGGAAAAACATGTTAGCTTTCATTTATTTGTGCTGTGCTTAAATACTCCTAAAATAAACTGTTTGGGGTCAGAATCCTGACATTTGAATCATCACTGACTACTAATTATGTTGAATGGAACTATCTTCTTACATCCTACGAATAGTTAATCTGTTTGTTGGCCCTGGTGGTCATAGAGAACCCTGCATGTGAGTTCTGAGTTGCTTCTGAAGTTGGGCCTAGGTGAGCTTTTGGGGATGATTTATATTCATTCTTTGTGTCTTGGGAACCACATGTGTGGTTATCCATCTATCTATCATCTATCTATCTATCTATCATCTATCTATCTATCTATCTATCATCTATCTATCTATCTATTTCTCTAACATCTTTCTATCTTTCTCTCCTTCTTTTATGTTTTCTAAATCAATCAGATGTTTTCTCAGTGTAGGGGTTATGAGAATTTGTGGCTTTTTTTTCCAGAGGACAGCTTTCTATTCCCATAGCCATGACAAGCAGCTCATGAATCCCAATCTCCTATGGCATTTGTAGACTATGTACATGGATATAATCATACGGAGAGACATTCACAGACACATGCATATAAACTTAGAGTTTTAAAACTAGAGAATTGACAGTAGTTGAGTATAAACAATGTGTTGGGTACTGCTGTTTCCCTTGAAATATACTTGCTTAAAGGGAAAAAAAAAACTTAGTATTTTGTTTGACCTATAATAGCCATATGTATATATGAAGCCCAATGTGATTATTTTAGTGTATTTAAACACTGTATATCATAAATTAAACCTAGCTAAGTAGCATGCACTATTTTTACATTGAAACAATCATGAAATCCCTCCATGTATACTCTTTGGTTGGTGTTTTAGTCTATGGAAACTCTGGGTGGTGTGCTTAGTTGGTATTATTCTTTCTATGGAGCTGAAATATCCTTCAGCTCCCGCAGTCCTTTGCCTAGCTTTTTCATTAGGTCTCCAGGTTCAGTGTGATGGTTGGCTGTGAGTATCTGCATCTGTTTTGTTCAGGTGCTGATAGAACCTTTCAGCGTAAAGCCATACCAGGCTCCTGTCAGCAAATCCTTCTTAGCCTCGGCAATAGTGTAGGGGTTTGGTGTCTGAAGATGGGATAGATCTCTAGGTAGGGCCATCTCTGGGTGACCTTTCCTTCAGTCTCTGCTCCGTGTTTTTTCCCTGGTTTTCCTTTGGACAGATACATTTCTAGGTTAACAATTTTGAAATGAGTGGTGCTCCATACTTCAACTGGGGTCTGTGGCTGTCTATTGGAGGTGGTCTCTATAGGCTCTATCTCCCCTTTGCTGTATATCTTGGCTAAAAGTCATCCCCATTGGGTCCTGGGAACTTATCGCTTTCTTGGCATCTGGGACACTCTAGTGTCTCCCCCTAGTTCCCTATTTTCCACGGTTAGATATTTGTATTCAATTTCCCGACCCTGACCCTCCGTACTTCTCTCCTTTCCTGTGCTGTCCTGTCTTGATCTGCCCTCCCTTTTGTTCCCCCTCCTCTCTCCCTCCCAGGTTCTTCCCTCTCTCTACTCTAACTGTGATTATTTTTAACCCTTCTATGTAGGCTTGAAGCATCCACACTTTGGTTTTCCTTCTTGTTATGCTTCATATGGTCTGTGGATTGTATTCCCGAGCTTATGGGGTAATAACCACTTATCAGTGGGTACATAGGATGTGTATTATCTCAATCAGGATAATATTTTCTAGTTCCATTCACTTGCCTGGTACTGAAAGCTGGTAAAAGTACTAGAAAAATCAATCCGGTGGTTACTCAAAAAGTGGGAAATAGTTTAGTTTATAGACTACTAGGCATATACCCAAAGGATACTCCAACATTTAACAAGAACACATGTTCTACTATGTTTATCACAGTCTTACTTATAATAAACAGAAGCTGGAAACAACCCAGATGTCCCTCAACCAAAGAATGGGTAAAGAAAATGTGGTCATTTATACAATGGAGTACTACTCAGCTATTCAAAACAATGACTTTGTTTTCTTATTCAAAGTTAGTCTCATACTATAGTCCATTCTGTCTTGGAATTTACTGGCGTGGTCTTGAAATCATCATTGTCATCCTGGGTCAGCCTCCTACATGTTAGATGTACAGGAATAGAGTATTATGCTGATACATGGTATTTCACAGGCTTTGCTCTCACCACCCAAGTTTAGAATAATCTTGCTTGATCACTTATTCTGACACATTCTTTTCCCCATTGATGCTCTTTTTGAAGGATAGATAGCAAGAGCATGCATCTCCTATTGAAGAGGGGTGGATTCCAAAGTCCATGCCAGTGTTTGAAAATGTGTCTCCTCCCTTCTTCTGAATTATGGTCACATAAAGACCTCCCTGAGCACTTCTTTCCTTTGGGGACAGGTTCTTTGACAATGGTCTGAAGCCAGTGTCTTTAAGCCCATCTACTGGGTAACCCTTGGTTGCTTTTTCCTTATCCAGAGCTCATCATCTATGTCCCTCCCTGAAAGGGTTAAAGGGTATTGGAGTCTTCCCACTTCCAGTCCCCCCACCCCCCGTAAAGAGCAGCAATCTTTTGCTCTCATACTTGAAGCCCTGCTTCAGGAAAATTAAAATAAACATCAATGGCTTCTCTTCGTGTGCTCTTCTGGAGAGAATATTTTCCTTTACTTTTTGTGGTCTTTCTAGGTTATCTGGAAGTTTCACACCATGACTTAAGTTTAAAATCAATAGGTCCAAAGAGAGAAAAGTTGACAGGAAACAAAAAGTAAGATTGCACATTACACCACAAACCTATAATGTACATTCTCTTAATAACCTGAAGTCTTGCCATGTTTCTCCTATAACAAACAGACCTGCAAAAATAGATGTACTTCAATCTTTGCTTCATGCTTAAGTGAAATAACTTATACTTTGTCTGTGAATATTGCTATGCAGTTATGTCCTCTAATTGAAAGTTTGATGAAATTGCACACATAAATTGGCTATGCAAAAGAGACTGTCAGCTTTAAGTACTATCTTTGTTCCTAAAATGTCTCCTGTCCTAAGTAGGATCAATACTGCTCAAATCAATACTGGTGTCTCCGTTCCCACTGCCTAGTGAGGACGGGGTTAAAGACTACAGATCACATCTGTGTTACTTTGCTTGTGTTTTTTTTTTTTTCCCTTAAAATTAAATTCTGTATTTTAAGGTACAGTACAGATTCGAAAAATGCCAAATTAATTTTCATTTAAAGAATTGATGAGCACTAATGCATGTCAGTGAATTTACTGAGATTTTTTTTTTTTAACAACAACAATACAAAGAAAACTCTTGGCTCTTTTTAGTCTCTTATTTATCCATAAAAATATGCCGTTGTATCAAAAATAGAGACGATAAAAGAGCAACAGGCTATGTTGCTAATTAAAATACTTCAGAAACTATATCAATGAAGCACGCCTGCTATCATGGGGCTTTAGCTCCAGGTCCAAAGTTCTCCTTCCCATGTCATTCCTGTGGGAAACAGCTTGCACAGAATATGACACTGGCTCTTAGTTCCGTGGGCTGAGATCTATTTCCTCATTCTTGACAGTTGCGATTAACCTTTGGAGTGGAATGTGAACACTTGCAGGTTTGCAGCCATGTGCACCATTTCAAAAATTACCTCCATGCTGAAAGAACAGGTACATATCACTCACACACTTACAGATTTCAACTTCTGTGCCAAAAAAAAAAAAAAAAAAGAAAGAAATGTGGCAAAAATCATGCACTCCTTTTTCTGTATTACAGACTGTTCTGTAAGTTATGTGTTCAGAGAATAGGGGAATGTATGACCTGGCATTGCTTTGCAACTCTGGAACCTTGAGAAATCACTGGGCTTTAACATTCATTTTTATTTCTTATGGGCATAGTTCAATTTTTTTCAAATAAACCAATCGCTTTGAAAGAAAAATGTTACCAATATTCTTAGTGTAACTAAGAAGGTTAAGTACAGGAGAGGGTTACATTAGTTCAGTGAAAGATTGAAAAGCAAACAAAAAAACAGAAAAATAAAAAGAAAGAGGAAAAGATCAAGTGGAAAAAAAAAAAGCTATGGTGGCAAGAAGCACCTGCAGCCTGTCTTTCTGAATGGAGATGAACTTTACCTTGAGTAAAAGCATTTCCCATTATTTAAAAATAGCCTCTGCAGTTTATAATTCCAAACAAGTTCTTACAAAAGGGAGGCTTTTCTTAAAAGACACATTTAATAGATATGGTGAATTGAAATCTGATGTATCAGAAACACAAATAACTTTAAAAAATTGAGAATGTACCCAAGTCCGAAACCATAATAGAAGTGTATCTCTCAAAGCCAGCTACAGAACGTGTTGTGTCTCATAGACCTTCCAACCCTGCTCTTTATGGAGCTAATCCCGAAGCTTAAGCAAACACAATACAGAATCATTTCCTCAGAGCTCCTGCACCACCACAGTTAAGGACACAAAGAGGTGAATCTGCAGCTTAAAAAACACCCTCTTCTGCTACAAAGGATGAAGACTCGGTTATTTTGGCTCCAAACACGGAGGATAAAAGTCGCCTTAATCTCCACAGAAGAAGGTCGGAGAACTGAAATTGTCAATTCCAACTCTCAGATCTGAATCCAGTTTCCCCTTAGAGCCTGTGGTTGCCAGTGTAGTTAGTGTAGTGTAGTTTTTAAAACACAAAACTGGGTTTCTGGCCTGCTGAAGGGTAGACTGGGGTATAGGAAATGCTACTTAAGACAAGCGATGATTTTAGGGAAGAGCTGGACAAAGCTGAGGAGGAAGGAGAGCCACCCTGTAGGAGGACCAGCTGTTTCAATTTACCTAGACCCAGGAGATCTCTCAGACACTGGACTGCCAGCCAGGCAGCATATGTCAGCTGGTATGAGGTCCCAAACACTTCTACAGCAGAGGACTGCCGGGTCAGGGTTGTCAGAGAAGATCACCTAATCCTCAAGAGACTGGAGGCCTCAGGGAGTGGAGAGGTATGGTGGGGTTAGGGTGGGAGGTAGGTAGGGACATCTTAGTGGAGACAGCGGGGCAGGGATGGTACGGGATGTGGAACAGTTGGAGGGTGGACCTGGAGGGGAGTAAGATCTGGAGTGAAAAACAATGATGGCTGGACTGTTGTAGTAAATATTAGAATAGAATGCCTATGTCTTTATCGGCCCCCGCGCTCTCACTGTGCAGATACCATTCTAGTGTGGAGCCGATCGCAGGGACTCTGTCACTAGGTCCACAGGATTCCCTTCTCAGGGGGTTCACTCTGCCTGCTCTGCTGCTTCTGCCCCGCGTGTTTCTTTCCACTACTGCTCAGCACAAACATTACTTCAAAGCCCAGTTGCTTTTCATTATAGGTTTATATATGCATTCTAAATCCACAAACCCTCTACACAGTATGATTCTATCCAATGAACAAAGATACAAACTGCCCTTCTATACGAGATAAAATGACCTACAGAAACCCTTTAAATATTCCTATCTATTGTCAAAAATGGCCACCAGGATCTAGGTGTGCTTTCCCCAGCTCCATCTTGATTTCCTCCTCAATCTCTGTTCCTCTTCCGTTTTCCCAACTTCCCCCCCCCCCCCCGCCTACCTCTCCACTGTCCAATCATGTATCAACTTAACATAAATCTACACAGGATAAAAGCACACTCCTACATAAGCAGTCCGATCTGTGTGAAGGAAGCGTACGCCGGAAGTCTTTATGTTAAACGGAAACTCA
Organism: Micromys minutus; assembly: GCF_963924665.1. Taxonomy (NCBI): domain Eukaryota; kingdom Metazoa; phylum Chordata; class Mammalia; order Rodentia; family Muridae; genus Micromys; species Micromys minutus. The sequence continues at coordinate 43,985,946 of NC_137955.1, read as the reverse complement.
TCCGCCCATACTCTCGCAGTCTGCATACTTAAGTTACTCAAACAGCATCATCTTTAAGTCACCAGAAAGTGACAGTTCCGCAGTAAGACCCGGAGGTTACTCAGAGCAGTGTTTCTGTAGCTAAACTGGCTCTACTGGAAGGCGTTCTAGTCTTGGCTCTTGTTCATACTTTGTTGATTTTCTTTTCTTTTCTTTTTTTTTCTTTTTTTCTTTTTTTTTTTTTTTAAGACGCAACATATTTTCCTCCAATATCGTGGCATTGAAAGGAGGGATATGGAAATGTAATGGGCCTGTGTGTTAGGGCTAATTCTAAAGAGCATGCACCCCATCTGATCTGTGGCTATCAGGCTATTGAAAGAATAGACCCACAGAAATCAGAATTTCCCCAGGAATCCCATGATGGGAGAGAAAGCCGATGAAGTTGTTGGGGGTTCCAAAAGAGCAACTGGTTTGGAGGAAAAATGTTTACAAGTTGCTCAGAAGGGCTCATGGGAAAGAGTTGGAAATGGATAACTATTCTGCCATGCATATCTTTGGCTTATATTTAACTCATACACCCTCATGGTAAGCAACCTGAAGAATGACTTGGGGAGAAACAGGAATCTCTTTCTCTCTTTCATAATTTTGGCTCATTTGAACACATTTCTTTTTTATGCTTTACAACCAGACTTTCCCTCTTCCCACCCCCCTGAGCTCCAAGGGACTAAACCACCAACCAAAGAGCACGCATGGGGGGGGGGCATGCCTCCAGCTGCCCATGTAGCAGAGAATGGCATTGTCTGGCATCAATGGGAGGAGAAGCCCTTTGTCCTGTGAAGGCTTGTTTTTGCAGCATAGGGAATGCCAGAGTGTTAAAATGGATGTGAATGGCTGGGAGGGGGAACATCCTCATAGAAGCTGAGGAAGAGGGATGGTAAGGGGGGGAGGACCTGGAAAGGGGATAACATTTGAAATGTGGATGCATAAACTATCCAAAAAGATTTTAAAATGCACTATTAAAGATAAAATGGTGAGCTCATCTTTTCCTGCTACACTATCCATCTCTGCTACAATAAAATGTGACTGGTTTTGACCTTCAAGTAGATGAGACTAGCTGGAACTGGTTCTTCTAGGCAGACTAGGCAGTTTTCAATTCATATGGGGTTCATCATTCTTGTTGCAAGTGAAAGATTTTACTTCCTTTGATGTGGAGGGGTGGATGAATGTGTGTGGAAAGGTTCATGTGTCTTCATGGGTTCATTGTTATATTGTCATACATGTGAGTGCATGCATGTTCATGCAAATCATGCATGACTCTCAAGTACATGCTTTTTTGTGTACAATGTGTGTGTTTGTGTATATGTGCATTTCCATGTGCTTATAAGGATCCTGTGTGAGCATGTGTGTGTTTGTGTGTGTGTGTGTGTGTGTGTGTGAGAGAGAGAGAGAGAGAGAGAGAGAGAGAGAGAGAGAGAGAGAGAGAGAGAGAGAGAGAGAGAGAGAGAGATTGTAGGAGCACATTTGTAAGTATTGTGTGAAGATCAAGGAGCACCCTCTTCAGTCAGCCTCGAAGGTTTTGGGACAGGGCTTCCCACCAAGCTTAGGTAGGGCTCAAGTCAAAAATGACTTGCTAGCAGATCAAGGAATGCTTTTGTCCCGTATCTCAAGGTATAGGATTTCAAAAGAAAACCCCATCTCCAATCTGGGATAGGTTATTACTATAGAAAAGGGATTTTGCTGACAGCACAGGTGGAATATTTATATAATTGGCAAACAAGTTCTAACTGAACATAGTTCCTGAAGGAAGGGAGAGATGCTCGCCCACATCCTGGGTATAGCAGAAACAACAACATTTAAACAAACAGAGACACTAAGTATATGGCCTTCAGAATGACATCGGTATCCAAATAGTTCTTGATGCTGTTGTTAAAATGAATGTCATTTTCTCATCTAAGAATTACCAAATAAAATCACACCTTTTACATCTAGACATGGAAGGTTTATTCTGAGTCTCCCTTACTAAGATTGGGGCCTTACTCCATTTCTACTGACACAGAAGATGGCAGACATTTTAATTGCCCAGTGAATCAGATAAAACTTTCTGGGGCTGTAAATACGCGACAGATATGAAGATATGAGGGCAGTATGAGTTACTTCTTGTCTCGCAGATACTCCTTTCTGTGGTTCCTCGGCCTTTACCATTGGAGTCATGGAAAGCAGGCCCTATGCTGGATAAGGTCGATAACCTCATAGGCTTCTGCCTTTCAGGAAAAAAAAAAAAAAAAAAAAAAAAAAAACAATGGTTCTGAGATACTTCTGGAATTTGAAAATGGAAATAAACGTTTAAGGATATTTGTATGCAAATGAATTAGAGAGAATTGGCAATTATAAATTATCTTATATGAAACTTGTAAAGAAAGCAAGGTCAGTGGCTGCTCAGTGAGATAATAACACCTCTAAATAACTTGGCTGAGAGGAGGGGACATTAAGGCCATCCTGGTCAAGTCCTCCAAACCTCAAGTTAATTTTCAAAGACTCCAGTTTGTTACATTGATTTCAAGTACCCCCTGCCCCCCAATAGCACATCCAAAATAAAAAGTCCTCATTTCTTTGGAAATGCACTGTATATAAATCTGTGGTTACATCACATCTTTATATTTAAAATATTAGACCGAGTTTTCTGAATTATACCTCCAATTATATTATTTATTATTATTTCCAGTGATAAGTTTATTCAGGCTGGAGAGATGGCTCAGTGGTTAAGAGCACTGACTGCTCTTCCAGAGGTCCTAAGTTCAAATCCCAGCAACCACATGGTGACTCACAACCATCTGTAATGAGATCTGATGCCCTCTTCTGGTGTGTCTGAAGACAGCTACAGTGTACTTACCTATAATAAATAAATAATTCTTAAAAAAATAAGTTTGTTCATCCCAAAAACCTAGATTCTAGTGACCAGATAGGAGCAAAAGCATGAACTTTTTAGCTTTTATTTTATCTTGATTATTAAATGTTGTATTTACATAATTAGGTTTGAAAACATTTTATAACAATGAGGTAGTGAATTAATTTACTGACTTAGTATTTAACTTTTGGTATCTGTTGCAATGTTAGACCGTATTAACCAGCTCTGTCTTATGCCTTAACTATGAGAGATAGAGTCACTTACTATCTTTTCCTGCTGCTGTGAGAAAATATCTTGACAAGCAACAAAAGGGACAAGGGTTGATCTTACTCATAGTCAATGTTAGGTTAAAGGGATATCAAGGGAGTCTCTGTGAGAGGAGCTTACAGGAGCTAGTCACATCTTGTACATCATTTGAAGCAGAGAACTATGACGTCATGCCTGGCAGTGATACTTCCCCTCCCCTGTGTCATGTAGTACAGTATTCCTACTTAGGGAATAGTGCCTCCTGGCCCCTGGTTGAGGGATGGGGTCAGCCACCCATCTCAAATATATCAACCTGAAATTCCTCCTGTCAAAAGGAAATGCAGGAACAAAGAGTGGAACAGAGACTGCCCCACCTGGGGATCTGTCCCACCTGCAGACACCAAACCCAGCCAATATTGCTGATGCCAAGAAGCACTTGCTGATAGGAATATGGTATAGCTGTCTCCTGAGAGGCTCTGCCAGAGTCTGACCAATACGGATGTGGATGCTCTCAGCTAAACATCAATCAGTCTGAGCACTGGGACCCCAATGGAGGAGTTAGGGCAAGAACTGAAGGAGCTGATGGAATTTGCAACCCCATGGGAAGAACAACAGTATCAACCAACCAGATCCCCCAGAGCTCCCAGGGACTAACCTACCAACCAAAGAGCACACATGGAGGGACCCATGACTCCAACTGCACATGTAATAGAGAATGTCCTTATCTGGCATTAATGGGAGGGACACCTTTTGGTCCTGAGGGAGCTCTATGCTCCAACATAAGGGATGCTAGAATGGTGAGGTGGGAGGGGGAGCATCCTCCTAGAAGCAGGGGTGGGGGAGGTAGGATAGGGGATTTCTGGAGGGAAAACCTGGAAGGGGGATAACATTTCAAATGTAAATAAACTATCCAATACAAAAGGGAGAGACAGAGAATAGCAACTCCAGAAGTAGGTGGGAGATTCCATCTCTATAAACCTTATCAATCTAACCCTTCAAAAACATCTAGCTCCATCACTCTGGGGAGTGTAGATTTTTGTGAAGTTAGCAATTAACACAAACTATTACATAATAAAACTGAAACAATTTTGGCAGTCAGGAAGATGTTGAAATAAAGGAAGCATTAAATCAAGTTAAATTATGTATTATTGAAGTATGTTTGCACAATTGAAACCTATTTGCTTAATTCAATGTTTTCACGTTTATTTAACATATTTTTCGAGGTACATATGCCTTTGGTTATGTTTGTCCTCGTGCTGATTGCAGTGATAAGTGAGTAAGTTATTCCTACAAATTTAGATCGCAATAGCTCTGTTATATTTTTATATAGTACAATGCAATTTGTATTGATTTTTAAATTTAGCAAGGTAATTAGTTTTATTTTGACATTTTCCTGAAATCTTTGTTACTGTTGTTCTTGCTCCAGTGCCTCCCAGTCTCTCTGCTCTCTTCCTTCTCTGCTATCAATTCAGTGTTTACTTCACTTCACACATGTTGTTTAAGCTCTTATCTTTTTTTAATCACGATTCCCTTTGTAGTACTATGATCTACACACACACACTTAAATGTAAGTTTTACACAGAAGTATAAACATGGTATCTGTACTGGCTGGTTTTGTATGTCAACTTGACACAAACACGAGTCATCAGAGAAAAAAGAGCCACAGTTTCAGAAATGCCTCCATGAGATCCAGCTGTAAGGCATTCCTCAATTAGTGGTCAATGCCGTGGGTCCTCCCAGCCTGGATCATTAAGAAAGCAGGCTAAGCAAGCCAGAGAAAGCAAGCCAGTGAGCAGCACCCCTCTATGACTTCTGCATCAGCTCCTGCCTCCAGGATGCTGCCCTGCTTGGGTTTCTGCCCTGACTTCCTTTGGTGCTGATCAGCATCACTTTCCTCTCTGCCTTGCGTTTTTGTCATGGTGTCTTGCAGCAATAGAAACACAAACTAAGACAATATCATACTTTCTGAATGTGTCATACTTTTCAAGACAACACAGTAATACAGACAATGGCATCTGAGGTAGGACACTAGCATGCCGGTGTTCACTGAGTAGTGTACACCCTTGCTCAGTACTTTGCACTAAGCCAATATGTAGTTCTTGCTGCCTAATATGTAAATGAGAAAAAAGTGAATGATTTTTGCAATCCATGTCTCCAGTTGTATGTGAACCATTAACTTCTGATTTAGTGTTGAATTTTAAATGTCCAGGGTTTTGGGTACTCTGATGGCAAAGAAACAGAATCTGTGTTTACTCTAGGCATGCACAGGTCACCTGCCCCACTAACAATCAGGTACTCTGTGCTGCAAAGGGACTTACTGATCAGGGATAAAGTGCTTCTGATATTTTTGTTTTTCAATTTCATAACCCCAAAATGCAATACAATGAGCAAACAAAATTGTTTACAATTATAATTTTTTCTCAGATTATAACTATTGAATATTAAAAGCATTCCGTGACTACTGAACATATTGTGTGGAACTAGTTATAATTTTCTTTTATTTTGTTTCATGTCCGTGCTTGAGATTTTTCAGAGAGATTAAACATCACAATATGCATCTTATATACTTCTAAAATTAAAAGAAATGAATTTAGAAGAAGAGATATTTTTTGGAACTTGTACGGGAATCCTAGAGTTTTTGTTTGTTTTTGGAAGGTCATGAGATACCCTATGCTAATCATTAAGATTCTGTTAAGGTGAAAGTTCTTTTATTTTCACTTAATAATCAACAGAAACATTAGTTAATTTTCAGTAACAAGAGCATGCATAATGCCAATATTTTTTATATAAAGGTAACAATGTAATAATAGTAATTAAGATAACTAGTGATCATATATCTTGCATTTATTTCTTTGTTTAAATAAGGCAAAGATTTGATAATTTTAGATCTGATGATTATTTTTCTTTTTAAAATTGTATGTAGATGTGTCCATCTGAGTTTGTATTTATATGCGCAAATGCAGTACCCACAGATGTCACAAGGTGCAAGAAACTGACATTGATACTGGAAACTGAACTCAGGTCCTCTTGAGGAGCAGGAAACACTCACAACCAGTTGCAGAAACATCCCTATTGTCACCAAAACTGATTCTTAAAATCCTAACATTTCAAAAAAAAAAAAAAAATCTTTGCTCCAGAGAACAGTTTCCCAACTGTTTTCCATAGAATGTGTGAACTTTTAGAGTTTGTAAAACACTAATTATAGAACCTAAGATTCTAGGGAATGCATTATTTTGTGGGTAGGATGGAAGAACCCTAACCTTTCTGAGAGGGGAAGGACGCAGGAAATAAATGAATACCAGTGTATTCCTCATAGCAGAGTTCCCACAAATGATCTCTGGAAATTTAACCCAACAGTGAGATTTGGGGCAGTCAAGAGGGTCACCACAATCAAAGCATTCATTACAGCTGCTGTTGGGGCTCTGCCTCTGGCTTCAAACTTCAGGACCCAGTACAGGGGTATCACTATGTCTGCCAATATTAGTTTCTGATCACTTATTCCATTAGTCCTGGTGCTTAAAGTAGTACCATAGTAAAATCAACCGACCAAGATTTCAGGCTAGCTCCAATAGTAATATCCCCAGTAAGAGAGCATCATTTTAGTTACCAATCATCAATTAGTCACAAATAATCAATTTAAGCAATCATTTAAAGCCTTACCTGTGGTTTCTGTCAACCATCAAGGGAAGCTCAGTTATGCTAATATTTTTTAATCAATTAAGAATGTCCTGCTGGGAAGGCTGGAGAGATGGCTTGGTGGTTAAGCACTGATGGCTCTTCCAGAAATCCTGAGTTTAACTCCCAGCATTCACAGGGCAGCTCACAACCATCTGTAAGGGGATCTGATGCCCTCTTCTGGTGTGCATGAAGACCGTAACAGTGAACTCACATGCATAAAATAAATAAATAATTCTTTACAAAATATTTGAAAAGAGAATGTCCTATTGGTCAGATGCATTCTCAATAGGACCCAGAATCCCAATTCCTACAAAATGAGACTCTGACAATTTGGATGAACCAAGGAAGCTTCCTTGAATATCCAAGTGACCTAGCAGAAGGTACAACTAGTTCCTATTGTCTACCAGAGAGAAAAAGACAATGATTTAGTGAAAGGAGTCATGAACCACCAGTGTACATGTGAGAAAAAATGAGGAATGTGTCCAGATAACTGTGCTCATGTTTGAGAGAAAAGAATAAGGCAAAGTTCCAACCTCTACAGAAATAGGTTTAAGATACAATTATCATTTTTTCTATATTTTACATATTACAAAAGTTTAATAAGCTGTTCAAACATTACATTAATATGTCATAGGGAAATTAATTATACATATTTATATATGCTTATTACTTTGAACGTAATCCCTCCTGTTATCCATTTTTTTTTTTATCTTCCTCCCCTGTCCTGGATCCCTGTTCTTCTGAAAGACTCCTTCTTTCACTATCATTTTTTGTTTGTTTGTTTGTTTCTCTTTTATTTACTTAACTGGGTCTAGTTCGGAGCTGTCGTTTACGGCCACCATGGCGGGAAGCATGGCGGCATGCTGGCAGACATGGTACTGGAGGAGCTACAAGTTCTTTATCTGAATTGGCAGGCAGCAGGAAGCAAGAGTGACACTCTGTGAATCTACTGAATGTGGTGAAAGTGTCCTCCTTCAGTTTTTCCTGGTGTTTTAAATTTAATCCCTGAACACTTAAAAGGCAGGAAATCTTAATCCTCTACATGACATTGCTTTTATGTAGTTAAGGTATTAATTTCTTACCAATGATATCATTACCTGAGAACAAGACAAGTTATTCTTTTGTCCTTTCTTTCTGTCCTAAGGTCAGTGATAATGCAAAGATCTGCATGAGTTGTAACAAGGGCCACTGTATCTGCAAAATACCTTCCAACATCTGTATTAGCTTGTGCTGCTGTTAAATCATAAGGATGAATTTTTCCCAATAGCAAAACTGTGTATGTAAAAGCACACAAAAGTGACATTAAAACATAGCAGTGAAATAGCAGATGGAAACAACACAGAGCTGGAGAGGGGGTTCTCAAAAGAAGAAAGGGAAATGCTAATAAAACTGAATAAAATCTTGACAATTTTGGCCACCAGGGGAATGCAAATGAGGACACCCAGGAAGAGTCACTTACATGAAAATAACAGTTTTAAAAAGAAGTAAGATTTCTTTGGGAAAAATAGAAGTTTCTTATTACCACACACTCCACAAGTCTAACCTAGTCTTTGTCAAAATATCCTTTGAGAATCCACAGTGTGCTGAAGAAGGCCCATCTCTATTGCAGATACTTTTTATATTATGTTTTTGTAAAAAAAGATTAGATTGGTGTAAAAATGTAAGTGAAATGCTACTAAGGTAATCACCAGCAAAATGGATTGTATTTTAATGAATATTCTAATAGCTAAATACATATTAACATATACTAAATACTTTTAGAAACTGCATTCCAGATAGTATATAAATGCTGTCAGACTAGGTAATTGACTTACCAATTGCGATTTTTTCCCCATATATTTAAGATGCATTTTAGTGAAAGAATGAAAATATTATACACTGCTTTTATTACCATAATCTAATCTGTAGATGCTGTTTCAAGCCTTGCTGTTTAAATAGCACTCACTCATACACACACACACACACAAACACACACACACAGACACACACACACAGACACACACACACACACACACACACACACACACACACTGTTTTCAGTTTCCTGAAAGAAAATAAGGATAATATTAGATAAAATTGATAAATAAACAATTTAAAATAATTTCTGGCAACTTGGTCCATAAGATATTTTCCTCACATTTTGTTACCCGTTAAAATATCTATCAAAAAAGCAATAAGATTTTTGCAGTGCATTTGATATGAGATATATGAAGATTATATATTAGCTATGTGGCTGTTAAAGTACAGCAAGGGACACATTGTGACCAACAAACACAGAATAGGTGTTTATTTTTCCCATGTGTGCACAAAATGTGTGAATTCACTGAGAATTGAAATAAAGTTTATTTTATGAAATCGTGTTTAGGTTGCAATGACTGCATGAAATGAGGTAGAAAATGGGGAAGTATAATTCAAATAGAATGAAGCAAATGCACACAAAGCTATTTTGTGAATTTTTCCAGGGAGAGGAGTAAAGGTCTTGTATGAACAAAGCCTGGGCAATAAAAGCATCCCGTCCTGTTCTGGAGAGATGCACATGATTAAGGGAGAAGAAAGTGAAGTGGCCCAATAAGAAATGGTTGGAGAATGAAAGGAAAGAGGTTTCAATTTCTTCCTTCCTTCCTCTCTACTTCTCTTCCTTTCTCTCTTCCTTTCTCTCTATATTTCTCTCTCCTTTTCTCTTTTTTTCTTTCCTTTCTCTCTTCTTTTTGAAGTTGAAGGTGAGATCATCAAACCTAATGCTTTGCCCATCCTTTAAAATGCTCTATAACACACACAGAAGCAACTACAGGTCGACGTGCCCACGGAGTAGGAGAGGAGTCTTAGAGCAGGCTTTGGACATAGAGAAAATTCTACAAAGCACAATTTTATTCGTGATGTTCACAAAACATTCTTAAGTTGCACCATAGGTTTTTTTTTTAATGCTACATGATGTTTTTATAATTATGTCTGCACTAATTTAGTATCTTGTACATCAAATATTGAAGTATGAAAATACTCTGTAACATAACTGCATACTTAGCCCAGGTTCATTGATAATAAAGCAACATGAACTAACAGGGGGGTTGCTTGAGATTATTTCTGCATTTCTGAACTATGGAAACCTATGTGACACTTGATATATGGAGATCTGTGTGAACATAGGTACCTATTCCTCCTTGGTGGCTTTTGTCATGGCATTTTATCAGAACAAACAAAGAAAATGAATGAAAAAAACACCTTCTTATCATGGAGTCAGTTAAGAGTTGACCTAGTCTGAAGACTTTATAATATATAGGAAAGATGACTTTATAAGAATAACTTTATGAAAAAAAGAACAACATTATGGCAATAACTTTTCAAACCAAATGTGGCCTGCCTTAGACAAAATGCTGTATCAAACAATTGAAGACACAAATGGAAGAACTTTTATGTTCGAAGCAGAACATCAAAATTAAGGCATTTAATGATCTTTTGAGGGAAATAAAAAAGTGTTATGATTGGTTTCTTAAAGTAATGTCTGCTGGAAGAAAGAACACAGTTGAGAATAAGAGGAAGTAGCCCAAGACAGCAAATATGTCAAATAAATTTCAAGATGATGTTCTGCAAATAGCCAGCATAATTCCAAAATGCATGCCATTGATATATTTGGATGAAAAATCTGGGGAAGTGAAATAAACTCAGACCAAATACAAGACCATGCCCCAGTTCAGAGAAAACCTCAATAGGCAGATTTAAAGCAATGCTATTTTATTTTGTCTTATTTAAGACAAAATATTCTAAACATGCCACATGTTTACCATACACAGATTAAGCTTAACTTAATCAAGCATTGGCATTTTGTAGATTTATTTTTTAAAGCTTTGGAAATACTTTTAATAGTTTTACATTGCACGTCTTGTAACTTTTAAGACTTGAGTTATATGTGATAGTAGATAGAAATGTGACATTTTATCATTGCTCTTACAGCTTCAAACCCTAGGAAACCATTATTCCTTGTAATTGAAGTAAGCATAAAATTTTCTTCTCCATAAAGAAAATTTTATAAATATATTTACAGATAGGATGCATGGAGTTAGTTGATTAAGAGTCATAGTTCTATCCCTAGGGCACACCAGCTGGCTATTCCTTCTGGACCTGCATTTTTCCATCACCTTCATTCAGACCTGTGGATCCTGAACTATACAGACCTACAGATCCAGGGACACAGCCCAAGGATACCCACCAGAGGCCTGCCACACATTTTACCAAAAGCAATTTACAGACTCAATGCAATTCTCTTCAAAATCCCAGAACAATTGCCTGTCTATGGGCTGTGTTCTAGCTGGACTAATTTATCTGGCCTCAGTAGGAGAGGAAGAACCTAATCCCACAGATGCTTGATATGCCAGGATGGGTGGATACCCAGGGAAGCCTGCACTCAATCAGAGGGGGAGGCAGAAGGAAGTGGGGGGAAGGATTGTGGGAAGAGGTGACTGGGGGTTGGAGCAATGAGTGGACTGTAATGTGACTAAATAAAAACATAAAATACAATTGAATTAAGTTTAAAGTTCCTATGTTGAGACTTAAAGTATTTCATTTATTTTACTAGCTTTTTTCTTTGTCTTTTTTAAAAAAAACATAAAATTTTTTTTCATACAATATATCCTGATTACATTTTCTTTCCTCCCAGTTCCATCCCAACCACCCTCTGATCTGTTACTCATTACCAAAGAACAGGCTTCAAAGAGAAGAACAGAACATAACGAAGGAAAATATAATAAAAACAAACAAATTTATCACATCATCCAGTGGCATGAATTCCTTCTGGCTTGAACCTGCAAACTGAGTGGAACTGGGACACTGGTCCCACACCCACTCCTACAGAGGAAGCCTAACCCCCAGATGCTAAGCTCACATGTGAGGCCACTTGGAAAATCACTTGCTCCTGAAGAAAGTATATGATTTCAAAGAAAAGAACTTGCCTGGTTTATTATGTAAAGATCAAGAAACAAGTGAAGCATCTCAGAAAGATTGAGACCTCAAAAAGTAGTGGAGAGTATATTTACTGAGCTGAAAGCCTACAGACCTGCCAAGGAGTTATTGCCACCTTGATGACAGGAGACAGTTTCACCACTAAAGCCTTCCCAGTAATGTTAAGTCAGACTGGAGAACATTCATTTTCCACTTAGAGCTACTTCCATGTGTACTTTGTTCATTGTATTAGACTAGGAACAAATTTATAGGCATTCTTGTAAGTAACTAATTTTACAACTCATTAGGATTTTGTACTACACAAAAATAATGCTTTCTAATGTATTTATAATACAGTTGATGTCATTCTGTTGAATTCTTAATTGTTCTTATAACCCCATTTGACTAACCCATTAACAATTTGAATATGAGAAAGATGAAGCAGTAAAGAAAAATAGAATTAGAAAATCAAATTTCTCAGAGTTCAATAAAGCTGCAGCAAACCAACATTCAGTCATTTTAGACAAGCTATATCTATACTTTTTATGAAAAAAATAGCATAGTAATTTGCATTCTCTTGGAGGAAAAACAGTACAGGTATAGTCTATAAGAGAAATATGAAATAATTATTAACACTTTATATTACTCCATCGTTATTCTGTACAGGGCCCCTGGAGACTTTAAACAAGGGATGTGATTAAGGCTGTTTCTTTGAGAGGTGATATAGGAAACTTTAGAGACAAAGCAAAAAGATGATGGCTCAGGAGAAGGGAGATTGCCTTTGCTGCTTCACAGGAGGGGGCATGGAATAATGCTCTGAAACTTTAGGAAAAATGGGGCAAGTATGGCATGAACTTAAGATACAAAAGGTTAATCAAATTTTGTGTAGACTTTCTGTTTTGTCTTTATATGGTGTGTGTGTGTGTGTGTGTGTGTGAATGTGTGTGTGTGTGTATAAAAATTCTACCTCTCAAATATTGCTTATAAATAAATATGGAACCATAAATATAGTTCTATGGTAATGACTTTTAATGTTCTTGCAGAGGGCCCTGGTTGAATTCCCAGCAACCTCAAGGTGGTTCATAGCAGCATGTCACTCCAGCTGTAGATGATCTACTTTCTCTGTTCTGCATTGAAACTTGCACGGTAAGGTACATGTGCAGTGTGTGTGTGTGTGTGTGTGTGTGTGTGTGTGTGTGCATGCATATACACATGCATATGTATTGAAGATAAAATAAATATTTAGACATCAAATAAATCAGTGTGTATACTGGCTGGTTTTGTACTTGACACCAGCTGGAGTTAATCACAGAGAAAGGAGCTTCAGTTGAGGAAATGCCTCCATGAGATCCAGCTGTAAGGCATTTTCTCATCTAGTGATCAAGGGGGGAGGGCCCAGCCTATTGTGGGTGGTGCCATCCTTGGGCTGGTAGATCTGGGTTCTATAAGAAAGCAGGCTGAGCAAGCCAGGGGAAGCAAGCCAGTAAGTGACATCCCTCCATGGCCTCTGCATCAGCTCCTGCTTGCTGACCTGCTTGGGTTCCAGTCCTGACTTCCTTTGGTGATGAACAGCAACATGGAAGTGTAAGCTGAATAAACCCTTTCCTCCCCAACTTTCTTCTTGGTTATGATGTTTTGTACAAGAATAGAAACCCTGACTAAGACAGAGTAGAAAGAAATGAAAGAAAGAAAAGATGAAAGAATGGAAGAAGGAAGAGAATGATGGAAGTAGGGAGAAATGAAAGAGGGACAATCATCCCAAAATAGGAGTAAACAGAGGTAAGCTACTAGAGCGGTAGGGAGAGGGAGAAAAATGGGGAGAGGGAGGGTGAAAGGCAGGGGGAGAGGCAGTGTGAGAGGCTGGGGGAGAGGCAGGGGCCGAGGGATGGGGAGAGAGATTGTAGTAGTGAAAAGTTTTATTGTTTTCATTTTGTTTTGTTTTCTTTTTTTTACAATTTAAACTGAGTTCTCATCCCAAGGGAACTAGGAAGCACAAAGCACATATATGTATATAGATGTGATTTAGAGATAAGGGTGAAAGGCTGTCTTCTATTTGTTTATTTACAGTTGACAGTAATTATTCAAAAATGGGTTTTGATTGAGCATTTTCATGTATGCATGTGAGCTCTTGCTTAGGATTTACTCACTTCCCCAAAGCCTAATACCTGGGAACAGAGGCCCCAATGCATCTGCCTACAGGAAGCCTACCAAATTCAAAGCACAGCATTCTATCAATGCCTTTCAATACATTCAGCTAATAATTAAAAATGCATTTACCAGATTACAGGAACTACTATAATCATGACAGTTCTTACATTTCTCTAAAACCTAATTTCAACATACCATCTAAAATTCAAGGAAGGCAAGAGAAATAGAGTGTTCCTATACACCGCTAAAAAGAGTAAAGAATCTAATCTAAAAGTAGGAAATTAAAGTGGAGAATTAAGACTGAGGGCTAGAACTCAAACAAGAAAAAAAATAACATAGGAAGCTTTAAATTTATTAACTACAAGATCAGCTTTAGTCTGGCTTGGCCATGTATGTCTTAGTATGACATGGTTCCTGTCCCTGAACCAGAGCCAAGAAGGCATAGGCCTTTATGAGTACTGAAGGTTGTTGTGGGTGTTAGGCTCCTTTGTATGATAATGTGCATATTTTAATGTTCTTCTTTTGAGGAAAGTCCTCTTGGCCAAGGTTAATGACTCAGCAATAATCAGAAACAGCCCTAGTCTGGGAGGCAAGAATGTGGATATTCTCAGCACATTGGTAAATGTAGGAGACTTTTAGTACTGTCTTTAAGGCTGTGTGAAAGCAGTGTGAAAACATGAGTTCAAGAATATAAAATTTCTCAACAATGCAAAATATAAGGATGCAATATGAATTATATAAGTAGCTTTGTAGGCCTAAAATTAAAAATGGGAGCTGCACTGTGTGTCCTCTTGTCAAAAAAGTACAGAGACAGGCAGGCTCGAAGGTAGGCAGATTTCTAAATGAAAAGTCAGCCCAGGACAGAGCTTGTTTGGCCCTAGGTGTGGTTGGAATGGTAATCTCAGAATGGGATCCCACCCAGCTAAGTTTATAGGCTGTGTTTACAAAGACAGGCAGATCTCTGCACTCATTTGCAGTGTTTAAAAAAATGTGTTGGCTGTCTTTCTAAAAAAGCACAGTGCTGGGTTCTGTGTTTTGATTCATGGGATAATCAAAAGTGAACCTGGAGTAAATGACTGAGTTGATTTGTAAGTAAAATATTGTGCCTTGCTCTGTGAGAGCTATCTGGAAAAGCTGTCTGAACATCTCCAGAGAAATCTTTCCTAAACAGAACACAGGTTATCAGCTTGTAAACAACAATTTGACTTTATTTGTTTTTCCCCTCCCAGACACCCCTTCCTCAGAACCCCTCTCCAAGCAGAGGCTCATCTTTGGCCCTTCAGGAACACTCTGTGACCTGTTATGAACATGATTGGGTTTAGGCTTCCCTGACACTATAAGCCACATAGAATCTCTATTGGCTTGGTGAGACTCAGTGTCAGTTAACTCCAGCTCCTACTTTTTATCTAAAGAGTCTGCCATATAAATTTATTAAGAGATTAGTACATTGATCTGGACAGAGCCTTCAGGAAACCAACATTTCTCAAAAGGCTTGTAACCAAGGTCCTTGAATATGGAGCAATAGGTACATTTTATTTTAAATATCTCCAGTAGTAATGGTGTCTCCAGTTTTATAATATTTCTAGTGAACAAAACCACCACACTTTTTTATTGATCAGAATGTTTCCTTTTATGGCATGCACACACACACACACACACACACACACACACAAACACACACACACACACACACACACACACATATATATACATATATATGATATATATGTATCTGGGGTATATATAAGAGAGTGTGTGTGTATATATATAGATAGACAGATATCTAGATATCTAGATATATAGATAGATAGGTATATATTGATATAGAGAGATAGATATATAGAGATATAGAGATGTAGGTGTAGATGTAGATATAGATATATATTCAAAGAATTAAAAGAAAAGTTTAAGTTCAGCAAAATGCCTCTACTAAGACCAGATCCTTTAAACACCCTTCACCTGCCCCATCCACCTTGCCAAGCCTGACCTTGTGTAGCTCTTGCTCAGGCTTCTACTTTACATGCAGAGCCATAAATAAAATTAGTGATTAGCAGTAATTATGTAATGGTTGATAGTGATGTCATGACATGCAATGGTTATTTGTTGGGTCTTGGTACAATTGAAGGATGCTAGTGGAGGTATATAATATCAAAATATATTTTATACACATATAATATCAAAATATATTTATACACATATACAATTTTTAAAGAAAAGTTTAAAAGTTATAAGAGAGAACATTAGCAATGAGTGATTGAGTAGAAACCAAGGAAGAGGGATGAAAATACTATTTCTGTCCTAACCAGCTATCTCTCATGTCCCTCAGGAAGATATATGAAGGAATTCCAAAAAAATTTCCTTCTGTGTCTGTCCACATCAAACACTAATGATATTAGTGCATTTTTGTATTTCACACAGAAATAAAACCTCTATTTATCCTCTGAATTTCTTACTAAACTGACAAATCACTACATTGTCTCTCTGTTCATCCTTTCTGACATACATTAAAACGCAGGAATCAATACTCACATTTGTCTTTTACTTCACTGAAGCCCTCATTGTCCAGGAGTTCTGTTGCCTTACAGCTCCATTTTTCCTGTATCATCAATGTCCCCCTTTTTATTTGAGACATAGGGATAAATAAATGACAGATAAATAGATAATAAATAGAAGATAGATAATAAATAGATGGATAGATAGATGATAAATGTAAAAGTAAATGTAGTCATAGAGACACATAGTCATAAAAACAATAGTCACATAGACACAGCCATAGGCATAGTAATAGAGAGATACAGATACATAGATTTCACTCGTGTATACTAACATAGTTAGATTTTATGCTAATCTTTCTCAATTTACCTCATTCTGAACAGTGAGATATAGTGTGAGTTCTGAACATTGTTAAGTCTCCCAAACTCAGGATGTCTTATTGTAGTGCTGAATTAAGCTATTATTCTATAATCTTGGTGCTCTCTTCTACCCATTCTGCCTTGGCATGTTAATTTGTTCCCTTCATAGTTGAGTATATTAAGTCCTATCAGCCTATCCTGTATGAATAAAACTTGGCCTCAGAAGAAAATGCTATTTGATTAGAAGTACAGAACTCTGGGGAAGAGGAGGGTAGTCAAAGAAAGGCTTCGGATGCTCAGTGTTTGTCTTCCTAATTTTTTTCCACCCAAAAAAATGGAAGACAGAGCAGTCAGGATTCTAAACTGCATCAGTTAATAATTTTTAACTATGAAACACAAACCCTTGCATATCTGAAAATTCTTGCCAATTTAAAATATAGGAATAGATGCTGATACTTAAGATGTGTAGCTGATATTTAAGATGTGTAGCTGCTAACTCTTGGGAACATTCTTTTGGCCTATGGATCTAGTTTTTATCCATTTTGTGCACATATCACCTCTTTGGAAAACATTTTATCAATTTATTTTTCTGTTTTAAGTTTGCCAACTCTTTTATAACAACTTGACACACATATCCCTGCAGAGAAGATGTTTCTTTCACTTCCTATTAGGAGAAAAGCTACAATTCACAGAAATGATACTCATTAATATGTGCTGTATTCTACAACTTTATTTTGTGTAAGAAAAAGTTAGACTAAATGTTTAAAGATAGTGTATAAGGACATAAAAATCCAATCTTAATTTGCATAGTGTTTATATTGAATAACATACTAATACATAAGAAATAACAGAATATTTTGCCTTAAACACATGAGCACAAGTTATGTAATAACATTGTCCATGGAGAATTATCTATGGGGTTATTGAAATACATTATTTTCAGTAAAAGCCACTGTCAGCACTGCTTGGTTGTTTGGACTATAATGTACCATTACAAGTCTCAACAAATTCAAGAGCTGGTTCTTTGAACAAATCAACAAGATTGATAAACCCCTAGCCAGACTAACTAGAGGGCAAAGAGAGAGTATACAAATTAACAAAATCAGAAAGGAAAGTGGAGACATAACAACTGAAACTGAGGAAATTCAAGAAATCATCAGATCTTACTACAAAAGCCTATACTCCACAAAGTTGGAATTTCTGGAGGAAATGGATGAATTCCTAGACAGATATAAGATCCTAAAGTTAAACCAGGCCCAGGTAAACCATCTAAATAATCCCATAACACCTAAAGATATAGAAGAAGTCATCAAAGGCCTCCCAACCAAAAAAAAAAAAAAAAAAATAACCCAGGTCCAGATGGGTTCAGTGCAGAATTTTATCAGACATTTATTGCAAACATAACACCAATACTCCCCAAAATATTTTACAAGATAGAATCAGATGGAATACTACCTAACTCATTTTTTTTGGGCTAAAATAGCCCTCTTTCCTAAACCACACAAAGACCTTAAAAGGAAAGAGAATTTCAGAACAATCTCACTTATGAACATTGATGCAAAAATACTCAACAAAATACTTGCAAACCGATTCCAAGAAAACATCAAAAAGATCATTAACCATGACCAAGTAGGCTTCATCCCTGGGATGCAGGGGTGGTTTAATATAAGGAAATCCATCAATGTAACCCACCATATAAAGGAACTCAAAGAACAGAATCGCATGGTCATCTCAGTAGATGCTGAGAAAGCATTTGACAAAATTCAACACCCCTTCATGTTAAAAGTCCTGGAAAGAACAGGATCCAAGGTCCGTACCTAAACATAATAATGGCAATATACAGCAAACCAACAGCCAACATCAAACTTAACAGTGGGAAACTTGAAGCAATACCACTAAAATCATGGACTCGACAAGGTTGCCCACTCTCCCCATACCTATTCAACATAGTACTGGAAGTACTGGCTGGAGCAATTAGACAGCAAAAGAAAATCAAAGGGATACAAATCGGAAAGAATGAAGTAAAAACATCACTCTTTGCAGATGACATGATAGTGTACTTAAGTGACCCCACAAATTCCACCAGAGAACTCCTACAGCTGATAAAGAAGTTCAGCAAAGTGGCTGTATAAAAACAATTAACTCAAACAAATCAGTAACCTTCCTATATTCATAGGAAAAACAAGTGGAGAAAGAAATTAGGGAAAAGATACCTTTCACAATAGTCACAAAAACTATGAAATACCTTGCAGTGACTCTAACTAAGCAAGTGAAGGACCTGTATGACAAGAACATCAAACCGCTAAAGAAGGAAATCGAGGAAGATCTCAGAGAATGAAAATATCTCCCATGCTCATGGATTGGAAGGATCAACATTTTAAAAATAGCCATTCTACCAAAAGCAATCTACAGATTCAATGCAATCCCCATCAAAATTCCAACCCAGTTCTTCATTGAGTTGGAAAGATCAATGCACAATTTCCTCTGGAATAACAAAAGACCTAGAATAGAAAAATCCATCCTCAACAACAAGAAAACATCTGTGGGAATCATTATCCCTGACCTCAGGCTATATTACAAGGCAATTGTGCTAAAAACTGCATGATACTGGTACAGAAATAGGCACGTGGATCAATGGAATAGAATAGAAGATCCAGAAATGAGCCCTCACATATATAATCACCTGATTTTTGACAAAGGAGTTGTAAACATTCAATGGAAAAAGGATAGCCTATTCAACAAATGGTATTGGTAAAACTGGCACTCAGCATGCAGAAGAATGAAAATAGACCCTTTCTTATCTCCTTGTACAAAGCTCAAGTGTAAGTGGATCAAAGATCTCCACATTAAACCAGATACACTGAAACTATTAGATGAGAAAGTAGGGAAAACCTTAGAACACATAGGCACAGGAGAAAATTTCCTGAACAAAACACCAATGGCTCAAGCTCTAAGGTCAAAGATTAACAAATGGGACTTAATGAGATTGCAAAGTTTCTGTAAGGCTAAAGACATTGTCAAGAAAACAAAATGGCAGCCAACAGAATGGGAAAAGATCTTTACCAACTCCACATCAGATAGAGGCCTAATATCCAAGGTATACAAAGAACTCAAAAAGCTAGACACCAGAGAATCAAACAACCCTATTAAAAAATGGGGTACAGAGTTAAACAAAACGTTCTTAATTGAGGAATGTGGAATGGCTGAGAAACATGTAAGGAAGTGCTCAACATCCTTAGCCATCAGTGAAATGCAAATCAAAACAACCCTGAGATTACACCTCACACCAGTCAGATTGGCCAAGATCCAAAACTCAGATGACAGCAGATGTTGGTGAGGTTGTGGAGAAAGAGGAACACTTCTCCTCTGTAGGTGGGGTTTTAAACTGATACAACCACTCTGGAAATCAGTCTGGCGATTCCTCAGAAATTGGAGATAGTACTACCTGAAGATCCAGCTATTCCACTTCTGGGCATATACTCCAGAGACACTCCCATATACAACAAAGATACATGCACCACAATGTTCATAGCAGGTCTATTTATAATAGCCAGAAGCTGGAAACAACCCAGATGTCCTTCAGTAGATGAATGGATACAAAAAATGTGGTACATTTACAGCTATCAGAAATAATGACTTAACAAAATTCTTAAGAAAATGGATGCATCTAGAGAATATCATCCTGAGTCATATAACCCAGACACAAAAAAAGACATAATAAATATGTAGTCACTGATAGTGGGATGCTAACCCCAGAGGCTCGTACTGCCCCAGAAACAGCTCACAGACTTTGTGAAGTTCAAGAAAAAAAGAAAAGAAAACAAAACTAACAAAAAAATAACATTATGCTCAATCCTTACACACCAAGAAAACGTTGACTAATTTTGGGTTACATCCTGTTTTACATGTACTTTTTGCTCATTGTAACTAGTAAGACCTTAATGCAGAGTATCAAACCTTAAAAAAAAAAATCGAGAAAAAGAAAAAGCCAAGCACTGACAAAAATGTATTTGTATACATTTATGCAAAAATGTTTAAATTTTTTGTTCTTTTTTTTAATCTTTGCTTTTAAAAATAAAGTTTAAAAAAAAGAATTCTAACACTCAATTTTTTGTTAACGTTCATCTGTCAAAAAGCTCAGTTTAATGCCTAAGCAGACTGGAAAGAGTTGAGAGAGCAGGCATGTTGTGCATCAGAGGTGTACACTGATTTCTTTCCTTAAGGGAAGAGTGGGTGGGCTCATGGATTTTGATCAGTAAGAGCTTATCTACCTAGGAGAAGTTGAGTAAGCACAGAGAAGGACTAGAAGAGTTTCAAAGCATTCCAAATTTCTCCAGCTGGAGACTGGCTGAATATATACTATTGTATACTCTCATAATGGAATTAAATACTTGTTATAGGTCATGCTGTAGGCTTGGGGTTTTAATATGTAAAAAATCTCTAAAATAATTCTGTTAAGTAAAGAACATTAAAGATGACAAAAAAAAAGAACTTAGATTCCTACTGATGTTCTACTTAGAAATGTTCAAAGGCATTTTATTGCTTCTGTTTCAACCTAAATGCATTTAATTTCTTTCTCATCCCTTAATTTCTCCAAGATTTCCAGTACAATATTGAATAGATCATCTGTTGATGCACTATTGAGTGCCAAGGAGAAAACTCCTTTTGTTCACATTATGTTTAAATCATTTTTCTGAACCTTTATCACCATGTTATGATGCTAGCTGTTTTGCTAACAGATGTCTCATTTAAGCTAAAGAAATTTTCTATTCTTCTAAGCTTATAAGAATGTGATTAAATTTGAATTCTGGGTTTTGGGTTATTTATCTTTGATCTATAGAGATAATCATGGTAGTTTTTACACACTTTAATTTTTAAAAGCTTATATATATATATATATATATATATATATATATATATATATATATATATATATATATATATAATAAAATAGTTTTTCTTATGTAGGTTGTTGCTAATAATGAATCACAATGATTTTCAACTGGTGACCTGACCTTGTGATTATGTGTTCCTAAATAAGCCTTATATAGGCATAAAAAAAAAAAAAAACAAAACAAAACAAGTCTTTGAAATTATTAATTATTTGTGGGACTATGAAAGGCTACCTGGTTCCTGATTGAGCCAAGACTAGAAACCCTGATTACCTTGAAGGGATGGTAGGTGTTTCACCTGACTCCTGGGAAACCAGACCCCTGTCCCTAGCCACATCCTTCCATACATTTGTGGCCATCAGTCACATAAGGGCAACTCCCCAAACCCCTCTACAGATAGAGGACGTGACCACAGGTCATGTAGGCTCAAGACAATTCTCTATTTTAATGAGGTACCTGGAGGTACCTCATTGGCCTGGAGGATTGGCCAATAACCTTTCCTTCCCAGATATTACTCCCTGCAAAAGGTATTTAATCTCATGCCCAAGCTGAGAAGTAGGGTATGGTTTTACTCATCCATTTTCTGCTGTGACAATAGATGACTTAAAACCATGAACTGCCTCTTCTCTTTGGGATCTGCTGTGGGGAGCAACAGAGAAAGCCTTTGTCTACAGAGCTGCCCTCTTATCTTTTCTCTGTGCTCCCAGCCACAGCTGCCATCAATCCAAGCTCAAGCCAACTGCAGACACATCAAGGACCTCCCCAGTGATTCCTGGATGTCCTAGAGCCTGAAAACAAGATGACTGTAGCCTCATCACAGGCCCAGGAACCCCTAAGCCAATTCCAGCTGTTCAGAGCCTCAGACTGTGCTTCCCCACCCCTGGAGCTGTGTCCTGAGGCTACCCTACTGCCCAACACCAGCCTGAAAACACAGTCAAATTTCCCATTTTCTGCCTACCAAGCCACTGTGCCCTACGGTGGAGCAGACACCTAACTCTACATTGATTAATTAAAAAAAAAAAAAACTGTATAGAAACTGCTGGTTGAATTTTTGAAACCATCTAATAGATCTTAAATTTCCATTCTAAACAATATCAAGATTAAAGCGAGAATGAGAGAGAAGGATGCCACATGAACCTTTTCCGCAAAAATGGAAATTTTCTATTAGAAAGAAATGACAGTGCCTATGAGGGTGGAAATTCTCTACCGTGTGATGGGATTCTGTTGTTATGGAGTTCAATTGGTAGTCCTGAAACCCTGTGAAGTTCTGCCATAGCATGTCTTATAGAGAATATACTATCTCACCCTGAACAGTACTAGCATCAGAAATGCACTAAGGTGAATCATCCTCTCAGGTTGAATGGAATTTTCTCTATGGTTTTCTTTTCTCTCTGTTGTACTTCTGTTTAATCGTCATTGTCTTGGTATCTAAAGCCTCAAGACAGTTCTGATAGGCCTAGTAACATGCACTTTTGAAACTACTAACATAGCAAAGAGTTAGTGGTAGACAGATAACCAGAAAGAAAGTGCTAAAGACTAAAATCTTTGTTCCCTGACATTGGATCCCCTTCCCCCTAAATAGGCCTCAGTGGTTAGATCTGCTGAGACTAGATTACCCAGGGTAGGGTGGTGCCTAAGGGGGACTCCCCTTCTCTGGAGAGGGAGAAAAATTTGTAAGGGTGGGACTGGGAAGAGAGCAAGGGAGGGGGCTATGATTGAAACATAAAATGGAATTTTTAAAAAAAGGTATTTAAAAAATCTCATGTGAATAAATTCATATAAGTAACATTATTAACATTCAGAATAATTGTAAGTTGAAAAATTTGTGAAAATTATTTTAAAGTATAAATTTTAAATTACAAAATGCTAAAATACCTAAAACAATGTGCACTTCAGACATTCTTCTCAAATTTAAATCAAAATGAACTGAAAAGCACTGGGAAAAACAAATTGTTTAGACTCTAGGAGATAAAACAATATACCATCATCTTATGACATGGGATAAAATTTAAAGATAATAATTTTTGAGACAATAATCACTAATATTATCTTATTATCTTCCTTGACAATGATTATTATTAGTGTTAAATAATATTAAATAATTTGCCTACTATTACCTTAAATGGATCAATATTCGACATAGATTATTAAAATTTTATAATATAAATTTGAGGAAGGTAAAGCCACTCCTTTTCCCAACACCAACTCTGACTTGATGTTAAAAGTTAGTGCATGGCTAAGTCAGACCTGTATCGGGGGAAGATCAAGCATATTTCCATATGAGCCTAGCATGTTTTTTTAATATTAGCCCATTTATGGATTATATTGTTTTCTTTCTGATATTGTAAAACATGTTTTTGTTATTACCTATAAGTTGATGGGCATACAGTTAGTAAGAATTTTTATTTTATTTTGTAGGATCTGGCTTCATTTGATTTCCTTTGCTTTGCAGATGTTCAAGTTCATACAATCCAATTTCCAATAACATGAAATTAGTACTTTTATATACTAGTGTTGAACTTGCTGTGGAAAAAGGTCAGTAGATTATCCCATACACAATTTATGAATTCAATGCAATCGCAATCCCCATCAAAATTCCAACACAATTCTTCATAGAGTTAGAAAGAGCAATTTGCAAATTCATTTGGAGTAATAAAACACCCAGGATAGCAAAAACCACTCTCAACAATAAAAAAAAACTTCCAAGGGAATCACCATCCCTGGCCTCAAGCTGTATTACAAATCAATGAAGTAGAATTAAAGACCCAGAAATAAATGCATACACCTATGGTCACTTGATCTTTGACAAAGGAGCTACAAACATTCAATGGAAAAACGACAGCATCTTCAACAAATGGTGCTGGTTCAACTGGCAGTCAGCATGCAGAAGAATGCAAATCTATCCTTTCTTATCTCCTTGTACAAAGCTCAAGTCCAAGTGGATCAAAAACTTCCACATAAAATCAGGCACACTGAAACTAATAGAACAGAAAGTGGGGGAAGAGCTTAGCATATTTTAAATCAGGGGTTCATAGAAGCTTTATGTTGTTCTCAAGCAATTCCAACTACAGATACTATAAAAATGTTATGTGTAAAAAAAAAAGTCTTAAAAGTCTAAAGTGTTACCCCTTGCACTAGAAATTATATATATATATATATATATATATATATATATATATATATATATATATATATATATATGTATGTATGTATATATATACACACACAAAAATGTCAACTCTCAACTGTGTTAACTTTGTTCATTCCAATATAAAAGAAAGTAATTTAAATAATGATGATGATTGCTCCTTGAATGCATCTGACCTAGTCTTTGGCAGATTGTAATAGCAAGATATACTTCTAGACAGTAGATGTTAAATCAGTTATTCATGTGACCTAGGCTATTGAAATGAAAGTAAAGGGCACAATTAACTTCTAACTACTACCTGGAAAAGTATTTCTTATAATTAAGGCCTTGCATAAAATTGTTTAAAAGAAACTTATACATTTATTACCTATTCAAGTATATAAGATACATCACAATGTGATGTTGGAATTGGAAAGTTTTCTGGTTTTGAAATTTAAATGGATTTCTATATCGTGTCCAGACACCAGTGCCGTTTTAATGGATCAAAAACAGTGTTAGCATTGAAAATTAATATTCATTATTTTATTCCTCTTTGCAAATCTCAAGGACAATGGCAAATCCATGCATATTCGGGACAACACAATAAATATTTTATCACTCATGACTAGGTCCATTCTTATATTACTAAAATATCTTCACCTTTGTGAAGTGGAGATCTGAATTCTATTAAAAAAATGTAAGAAAGGCATTTATATTTGCTGGACTTAAAGTCTTTTCCATTTAGAAACTTACTGTTCCATGTATATGAAGACATGTTTATTGCACGCATCACCATGTGCCCTGTGCACACAGTGCAGTAGATGTGCCCTGTATGGAGAGTGCCTTAGGTACACCCTATGCCACAGAGGCTGAAGAAAGGAAGTTGGTGCCTTGGAACAGTGTTAGAGGCAGTTGTGGACCCCCTTGGGGGTACTTGAAAATAAAAACCTCAAAAGCAATTAGAGGTGTGAACTGCAGAGCTTTCTCTCCAGCTCCCTGATGTAGGGTCTTAAAGTGTTCTGTATCAGTTAAATTTTGCACACTCTAGCTCAACTCTTGTAATGCAAGGCTATCACAATAAATATTAGTGACCGTGCACATCAATTTCATCATAATTATCAGTTGCGTGTGCATGTGTGTGACCGCAGAAAACACATTCTAGAAATTCCACTATCACTTGCTCTCTAAATATTAATAAATCCTTAATAAAAATCTTCTTAGCAAGTTGATGATTAATGCTGCATTCTCAATCTCAGAATCTAAATTTCCCATGCTTCTTTATGTTTTTTAAATATAATTATATTACTACTTTAATGTAACATAATAAATTATTATTTCTAACACTTGTCTGAGAAAAATATTAGGAGCTAGAGAACATTGAATGAAATGACCTAAAATTCAAATAGTATTTTGCATGAACTTTGGGTAGTAGATTTTATAATTTTGTAATTTCTTTTTTTTTAATTGAACAACTTTATTTTAAAAAACAAAGATAATCATTAAAGTGGCCGTACTAATTGTTAGGTAATTTTATTTTATACTGAAAAACTTTTTTAAAAATTTTGCTGCTGTGCTTCCAAAGTACCACATATCAAAACTTCTAAATATTAACTTCTACCTATGCTAACTGGCATGTGGGTTTATTTATTTTCTGATAATACATTGGTTGTTATCCTATCAATTTTGGTGTATTCTCTTTCGGACTTCCTACTTCCTGCCACCTTATGTTTCATAGTCTGCTGTTGTATGCTTATATTGTCATTCCTTGGAAGACGCTATTTCAATAATATTATGATTGTGGAAATGTCCCACTAGCTAACACTTTATAAAAGCAGCTAAGCATGGAAACTGAAAAATCACACACATGCTACTTGGTGTCACAACTTGTTCCTAATTACCATAAAAATGCTCTTATCTCTCTATGAGTGATATTCAATTGCCTGATCAAGGGTTTTAAGAAGTGGACACAGACACTAGAATGGCTGTGCCCAGTGCAATGTAATTATTTATATACCAAGATATACTTTAATTAATGGCAGCAGTCTTACGTATTATTAAAATATATTTAACAGTACGATTTTAAGCAATAATTGACATAGAGAGTACTTAGCCCCTGTTACAGCAGTTGACAAATATTTAAATAAGGAGGTACTTTTCTAAAGTGCATAAGACGCTAAAACTATATGCACCTGAGGAGATGTTTTCCCTCAGAATGATGAAAAAGCCACTGAAAAGCCATGACATGTAGAACTTATCATTTAACAAGATTAATACTAGAAAAAAACAAAACCCAAATGAGAAATTGTAAGGGATGAAGTTATTTTATTGGATTAAAAATTAATGACTTAGTAATATTGTGATTTATGGATCACATATATTTCTGAATATTTATGAAGCAAAAAATTATATTATTAGCAACAGCATTATTGATTGAATCATATAAAGACTGATATGGTGGTGAATTTTATAGCTAAATTATGTTAAAATATTATAATTTGTTTTATTTATTGGTTATTAGAGATTTGATCATTCTCTTTTGATTTTTTTGTTACTATTAAAAGACATTGACATGCACAGGATTTTTATAATATAATTAAGAATTTTTTCTTTTGAATATGCATTGAGAAGAGATTCTCAATTTTATTGTAACTGTATGTAACCATTTGAGGAATATCTTAAATGTATTTAAAACATGCTCAATTTGTACTTATATTAATATAATGTAATGCAATATCTCTCTCATCATAATTTATATTAAATACTATAGAATCCAATTCTCTCTAGTGGTTTTAGTCATCCTATATGACCACCCTGCATGTTTGTATATTTGCTACACATAGTGTGTTGCTATGGCTCCTGTGTCTGTAGACTGATTGAAGATATCATTCATCTGGATAAGTTTTGCTGAAAATTTGTGCATAAGTCATATATTCTCTAAATTTGTTGTGTATTTATATTTTCTATTATTGAGCCCTAAAGAGTTTCTATATATGCTAGTTGCCAATTTCTGATTAACTATGTTTTACAAATATCACTTTTCTTTCTGTTGCCTCTCAGTATCATTTTATTTTAAACTTAAAATTTTAATTAAAATAATTGCTTCACTTCCCCCTTCAAAACCTCCTGTTTCTACCCCATTAAGCATCTTTCCTTTAATTATTGTAGTCACCTACACATGTCTGTACATATGTATGTGTGCTTGAATACACAGTAATATGTAATACTTATATATAAATAGTATAATAATTATATACACTAATTTATAAATACACATTGCTGAGTACATTGTTGTTGTTTGTGGGCATACACTATCAGGGCTGACCACTCTGAATTGGACAACCAGTATAGGGAGTGGCTCATCCTTGGGAGAGGCTAATTCTTCCTCTACTTCTCTACATGGTCATTGTTTGCCTGTAGTTGTTTATCTACAGGTGGGGCCTCACAAAGCTTTAACATGTCCAATGATTTTGCTGTTGTTGTTTTATTTATGTAGTCATTATTAGGATCAACCATTCCACAACTCATTTCCCAGTATTTAGGTCCTAAACTCTTGATGCTCCTTATCCCTGATGCTCCCTGATTCACAACTGCAAATCAGCAAAGCTCCCACACAAATGCACAAAAGCAGGAGCTATGAGGGATATCTATCTACTTTGGGTTCTGTGATTGTTATCACTTACTGTAAACAGACTTCTTTGGTAAGGGGTCCTGTGTACACTCATTTTTATATGAGACTTGTCATACGATGCTGCTAGCTTCTGTGGGTCTGAGATGTCTAGAACTAGTTTTAATTTGTCTGCTTTTAGACAGCTTACATAGTAGTCTCCAGAACCCAGGAGCAAACCATAGAAAAGAGACTTTCATGTCAGATCCAGCTATAATCATCTGAGTCCTGTTTCTTAAAGGGGTGATGTCTTCAATAGTAAAGGCCCAATTCCAACCACTAATAGGTAACCAGGAACCATATAGACAGTCTATTTTGTTTTGCGAGTCCCGAAGATTACACGGATAAGACATTTGAAGCGGGGGTTTCTCATGCCTGATATTGAGGGCTTTTGTTAATCCTGTAGACAACACTGTTAGCCTAAGTGACTTCAAATTGAGTGAGTGAAAGAGAGAAAGAGAGAGGGGGGGATTTTAAACAATTTTATTATGCTACATATGCTACCAGTAGTGACAACAATATTTTTTGAAATTATAAACCCCTTTCTTCAATGATTAACATGTCCCTTGTCAAAAAGTAGCTGAAGATAAACATGCATGTTCATTTCTTGTCCTACTGTTTCCAATGAATATTCATGTCAGTACTTCAAGGTTTTAATCACTATTCTTTTCAGACTCCTTTTTGAAAGGCATGAGGCTTCACATCTTCATGCCTCTTTATTAAAATTAATTTGAATGTCCTGGCTCAGTGTACATACATGTGAATTCATGTTGCTGATTTCTGCAAAGTCGGTGAGGTTATGAGAGTGAGTGTTTTGGATGTGTGACCTTTAATCACATTGCTACCTTAGATGATACATTAGGTATTCATGTCAGTGAACATGGAGTATTTTTATTACTTGGTTCTTATTGTTTTAAGTTTTGAGATTGTACTATAATTACATAATTTCTTTCTTTCTCATTCTTCTTTCTAAACAGAGTGGTCCTCAACCTTCCTAATGCTGAGATCCTTTGATAGAGTTCCTCATATTGTGGTGACCACCCAACCATCAAACTGTTTTTGCTGTTACATTGTAACTATAATATTGCTGCTGTTATGAATCATAATGTAAACATCAGTGCTTTCTGATGGCCTTAGGTGATCTCTGTGAAAGGGTCTTTTACTCCATAAAGAGAATGTGACCCTCAGGTTGAGAACCCCTTTTCTAGGTCCTCTCCTTTTCCCCTCATTTCTCTCTTTCAACTTCATGGTCATTTTGTTCATTAATTGATATATGCAGCTATGTACACATTTACATTGTTTAAATTGTTTTAGTTTTCAACAATATTTTATTATTTAAACTACATCTTGAACTCTTGGTAAATTTATTTTCTTTTGTTTCTATTAATATGTGGTCACAGTTTCATCTTGATGGTTCATTGAGTGTTAATGATATTCAAATGCTGTCATACATACCAAAATCTTACAGAGCTCACACGCTGGATTCATTATGTGCAACAAGTTTACTTGAAAGCAGAGTTGAGAAGACATGCATGCTTAGAGGACCCCATAATCTGTAAACATACATAATTCTCTTATTTCTGAAACTGTGTCTTCTTTAATGCACTTTCCTGCTTAGTAGTCAGCAAGAGAATGTCCTCTGAGATACTGAATAGAACTCTAGATATTTTCTCTTCAGCATCTATTTACCATAGAAGAGAACATTCAGGAGTCACCATCAAGCTTGGCAGGATGTCATCTTTGAGTGTTCTTGTGGTTGCTTTTTTATTTTTTTGAAGAGTTTTTACATTCATATGTAAATATGATTTTTCCCCTTTCTGATACAATTTCTGTAATTATTTATAACACAAGAGACTTTCGATTTCATGGGTTAGTTTCCTTATATCATTTCTTGGCTCTTGGCAGTCAAGGACAGAACAACTAGAGAATGTGGAGGTTCTCCTAGAGACGGTAGCTGAAATGACTGAGGGCAAGATGCCTGAGTAAATAGCTCATTGTGTCCCTTAAGCAGGACCACTCATATTTTATTAGTTTAATTCGAATTTTGTTTCCATTTGGGTGGGCACTACAACAGAGACAAAAATGTGCACAATCTTTATGCATAAGATAAGAACATATGATAATAAAACTTCACTGCCAGGTGGATAATTTTATATTTGAAAACATGCAGCTTGTGTGAAATGTAAATTTTATTACAAATATTTGCTATTTCTCCCAGAAATAAAATTTATTCTCCCCCTTTCCATGTTTATCTGATTCTCTACCTTTTGAAGAATATTTTAATGCGATGTTTTCTGCCTGTTAAAATATTTAAAAATTTATTCTTATTACTTATTTTTATTTATATTCTGTTTAATATAATAATCCATTTTTGTTATTTATGTAAATAGCAACAAGTAACTAGTCTGAACACTGAAAATGATTTTTAGCTCATTTACATGCATCCCACTTAAGCTCAATTTTCATGGCTTACTTTCCATAGTAACCTAAATGGTGTTATTCTTTACTAGTTTGTCTTCAGCATGCTGACTGGAGACTACAAGTGAAGTCTGTCTATTGGCTCTGAGCCAATGCCTATATGCTGAAGGCTTAGTTCTCCCCATGATATTGGAAGGTATTGCAATAGAACTTTGAGAGAAAGTCCTCAGATTACAGGAACTTGTTCAGGAAGCCTTCTCTCTTACTTAATGGGGTCCCTTTGCTTCTACATTATAAAGATTTTTTATTTTTATTCATTTATTTACTTTCAATAATGCTGGTCCTTGTTCTGGGTTGCCCTGGTGCTCTTTGTATTTTGATGCTAATTCTGCTTCCCCAAGAAAGGTTGCCTAGGTAAGGAGTGAATCAGGTAGCAGTGTGGGCAGAGAGACCACCTGGACCAGAGAGTAGCTGGGGGTAGCCTGATATGGTGCACTGGAACAAGTCACAACCCAATCAAAAAATGAGGTGTAGAATTAAACAGAGAGTTTACAACAGAGGAATCTCGAGTGGCTGAGAAGCACTTAAAGAAATGTTCAGAGTCCTTGGTGATCAGGGAAAAGCAAACCAAAACGACCTTGAGATTCCACCTCATACCAATCAGAATAGCTAAAATCAAAGTCTCAGGCAATAGCACATGTTGATGAGGATGCAGAGAAAGAAGAACCTCCCTCCATTGCTGGTGGGATTGCAAACTGGTACAGCCACTTTGGAAATCAATCTGGAGGTTCCTCAGCAAACTGGAAATAGGTCTACCTGAAGACCCAGCTATGCCACTCTTGGCCATCTACCCAAAAGCTGCCCCTCCATGCCACAGGGGCACATGTTCCACTGTGTTCATGGCAGCCTTATTTGTGATAGGCATAAGTTGGAAACCACTGTAGAAGGATTTCAGTCCAGCAACATGACGGGTCTGGCAAGGGATCACTTCCAAAGATTTCTAGGTCTGTATGATCAGGCTGAAATATAGACTTGCCTTTAGTCCCAAGAGAACGAGGCAAGCAGGTTTCTGAGTTCAAGACCAGCCTCTTATAAAGCGAGTTACAGGGAAAGAAAAAATCCAAGACCAGGCCTTTAATCCCAGCACTCAGCAGACAGAAACATGAAGATGAAGATTGACTAAGTTCTAGTCAGTCAGTTGTCTTCATTTTGGTGAATTCAGTACAGTTGAGCCTTTCTGTCAGTTGAGCCAACCATTTGACTTGAGGCTGTGATGTGAGAGGAAGCTCAGTGTAATGGAGTTCATCCCAGTACGGTTCACTGAGTTTATGGACTGTTTTACAGAGACAGGTTGCAGAAAGAACAAGCTAGACATGGGTGAATACAGAATGAGTCAGAGAGTGAGAAGGAGCCAGAAGACAAAAAAGATTGCCAAAGTGAGTTTGAGGCCAAAAAGAGCAATACAATGAGAAGCTGAGAAAACTCAGATTGAATCAGTCGGCTTAGAGTGGAGTTTCAGCCAGAACAACTGAATTGAACCTCACAGAGTTCAGAAGAAACTAGAAAAGGTGAGTGCCTTTGGCAGTAAGTGTCCAAGATGACAATTACTTCAGGTGAATAAAAGTTGCTTTTATACTACACAGATTTCAGTTACATGCCACCACAAATTTGAAACAATTCATGTGACTGCCTATGCCTCTCTGAAACTTATTCTAAGAAAATATTTCCCTGTGTGTGACACTTTTACTAAAACAAAGGGGGGGACATTATAGATATAATTGAGGGTCTCCTAGTGAGACTGGCAAAGATTCCTTCAAGACCCAGCTCAAATGCTGAGTTTCCTGTCCTAACACAGATAAGAAGAAACAAAGACTAATAGGCAAAAAAAAAAAAAAAAAAAAAAAACACGTGAAAATGAAAGGTTCTGATAAAAGTGTCTCCCAGCAGAAATTCAGAGTTCTTGGGCTAACAGCCTTGCACAGAACAGAACTGCACAGAAAAGCTCCTGACTTAGACCTCCACTTTTGAGAAAAGGCAGATGAATTTCTATTGATTCAAACCCCTTGCTGCTCTAGGAAATAAAACACGACTCTTACTGTCCATGGTATATGACAAAGTAATGTGAAGGTTCTTGTTTGTTAAAACCATTATTCAACTCCCCAGTCCCAAGTTGATTTCTGACAGGTCCCTGAGGCCAGCTCATTGTTCTTTCTCTCCAAAGAGAAGCCACTGTTTTGGAGAAATATAAGAGAAAGTAATTAATTGGGCATGCACTATTTGTACATTTATTTTATCCACAAGAATACTAAAAGATGGTTTTATTGTGATTAACACCCTGTACATGAGAGGAAAAAGGATCATAAAATTTCTATATTCTGTATTTAAGCTACAGAAGTACCTCTGGTAACTGAATAGTGCCATAGCCTACCTTTTCACTCATGGTTTTATTCAAGTTTACACGTATTCGTAACAAAATGTTATGCCCTGCTTTTAGGCTATGATTTTTAATATTATCTCTAATTAATTTTTCAGTGTTTAGGCCTTGAAAATGTTTTAGGTTGATAATTATCAGAATTCTGATACTTTAAAGGAAGCATCAAGTCCTGGCACATATATAATATGTTTAATGTTGAAATCTATTTATAACTCCTTATTTTTACTTAAATAAAAGTGGTAGATTCTTTCAAGTCCTTCTTTTACAAATCATATATGATTGAGTTTTCTTTCGAGAGTATTTACTCTTTGCTGTGGCAGAGTGGGTAGGGGCAGCCGTTCTGGTCAGTCCTGCCTGTGTGTGGCTAATTCATTAGGGTTTTAACTGGGGAGTGTACTTTTTTCAATCAAGATTGCACAGTAGAAGGTTCAATACTTGAGCTTCATCGAGTCCGTGGTATGTTGAATAGTTTTCGTGTCTTATGTACCCATATATATATGCTATTTGTACATTTTTAATTATTTGAATAAACAAATCTTTATACTCATATTTAGATTTCTCTAAATGAAAACTTTATGAACTGTTTATTTAAAACTTGTAGCTTCAGCTATAAGAGATCTGACATTTCTTTCTTTGGATTACTGCATTCATGTATGTAAATTCACACATGTGATGGTTTATATATGCTTAGTCCAGGAAATGGCACTATTAGAAGGTATGACCCTGTTGGAGTAGGTGTGTTACTGTGGGTACAAGGTTTAAAGCCAGGAGGCAAAGACTCACAGATCTCTGAGTTCAAGGACAGCCTAGACCACAAGTTCTAGGTGCATAAAAGCTTAAATCCAGCTTTGGTGGACCAAACCTTTTATCCAAGTGCTTAGGACACAGGCATGTAGATCTTTGAGTTCAAAGTTACTCTACAGAGCAAGTTCCAAGACAGCCAAGCTTAGGCAGTGAGAGAGTTAGAAAACAGAAAGCTAAGGATAATATAGTAAATAAATGGGGCCATGTTCCAACCCCAGCAAGCAGCAGAACTTGGCAGCCTTGGCCATGTGTTTCTGCTTTTAGAGTAAAGAATAGAAGGGACCACTGGGACCATTGATGCTATTTATCTGGAGCTAAAAATATTAGTGATGATTAAAAAGAGACCAGTATCACTGATGTAAAATCTTCTGGGAAGTTCTCTGAGAACACAAAGAAGCTGTGTTCCAGAGATAGCCAAGGATGCATCTTGAGCTACAGCTGTACTGGATAATATGTAAAATTTTACCCAGGTGGTACTGATTTTATAGACTTAAAGGCTGTTTATAGCTGTTCATGAAGAACAGCTGAGGCTTGGCATTGTGAGACGCCATTGAAGGCCACCGATGAAGATGCAATTTCAATTACATTTGATGGTCTAGGACAAGGGGATCATATAAATAAGTTAAGGCTTGGCATCCTGAAGATAGCCTAGAAGAGGCTATTGTATACTCTATTTCTCTGTGTCCTTATAGGATATAATTACTGCTCAGCTCCACATAGAAAAAAAAATAAGTGAACCCAGATGACAATAAAAAACATCTTCTTAACAGTGAAATAAGTCAGACGTAGGAACCGTCGTGTTCTATTATCTTCCTTAGTTCGGAAGA
The DNA here is from genome assembly GCF_963924665.1 of Micromys minutus. Classification (NCBI taxonomy): domain Eukaryota; kingdom Metazoa; phylum Chordata; class Mammalia; order Rodentia; family Muridae; genus Micromys; species Micromys minutus. Next base: position 43,951,040 of record NC_137955.1, on the reverse strand, counting down.
ATAAAGCTGATATCATAGAGGCAGAAGTAGATGAGAGAATACATCACCTAGGGGCAAATAGGGGAGCAGATAAAGAGACACACTAGGAACCAAATGATAGAGACAAGAAGTCAGTTCTGGGATCCTATTGAACAGAAGGGGAATCAGTGATTAACACATTATGCTATAATTTGAGGACATCTACACAGGAGGACTTTGAAAATATTCAAAAGTGCTGCATATTTAGTGTGATATCAATGACCAGTACCCAGTTGTGGTCAGTTCACAAAGACATAAGTCAAGATGAAATCAAATAGTAAAGATGTGTTTTCCAACTCAGAGAAATGGCTCTGTAAAACATCACAGCAGACTGTAACTAAGTATATGCCAAAGTAAAAGAAAAAACTGGTTCTAACAAGCTAAAACCGAACATCTGACATAGAGAAGGCAGGTGATCTGAGGTGTCATAAATTGTAGAAAAGTAAGTAAGATTGGAACTTGGTTGGAAATGCAAAAGTATTTCATTGAACGCAAAGTTTCAGGGCTGTCCAAAGCATCGCCCACTTTTCTTTTGAATATTGACTCTTTTGTAATGTGGTTTAAAGTTTAAATTAGGAAAAGACCTAAGTAGTTTAAATCCATTTTAAAAGGTTTGTAATCAATTATGTTTTTATAAATAATAACTACTGAGAATAATATAACATCAGCATTACTTTTAAATATAGTTATAATTTTTATTAGATGATGTGACCACAAAGACAGAATATTAATTGTTTCATAGCCCTGAAACCCTCTCTGGATTCTACATTGAAATATCGAAATGTAAAATATTATAATTTTTAGGTATTTAATAGTTTAATATGAACTACTAGCAATACATATCTGATTTTTGTTTGCTTACTTGTTATGACAATGGAACTCTTTGTGAAATATAAGTTGATTAGAACTTACATCCTTCCTGCTTCAGCTCTCATGTTCTGGGATCAGAGACAATTGTTTCTGAGACTGAAATTTATCTGCTTTGAAACTTAAACATAGTAACACAATAATGTATATGAAGAATACATAAGAAACAAGCATGTTCTGAAATAATGCTAATGTATTTATAGATTTTTAAAACCCTGATTCTTCTAATGGTTCAAAATAGAGTTTATTAGTATATTAATTTATTAGTATATTGAAACATTATTTCTTCCTAATACTTTTTTATTTTTTTAATGTGTTAATTACTCAAAGTTGTTAGAAATTAGTCTGAGCAAATTATCTCTGAACAGGAATATTAATATTATGCAATTATAGGATGTTTTTTCTTAAAGAACTTGCAGAAAATGCAAATGTTCAATCTTTATTATTATTAAAGTCAAGTAAACATTTACATTTATGGCCAATTTACATTATAACTAATAATATAAAATTTAAAGTGAAGTCCATATTAATTCAATTAATTAGATAAAAGATCAATTAGGAGAAATAGACAGTATGAAATAAAATTGATACATAGTGTTTTCTGAGACACTTATTCATTATCTGGGCTTAATTGTTTTTCTTACTTTAAATTAAATTATGAATACCAATAATTAGTTTGTGATACGTTCCTATTTGCCACTATAATCCATCACATTGTATTATAAAATTAATAATTAATCATGGAAAATTTAGAGATGTAAGAGTTGTAATTACAGCATCTGTAAAGGACATGATTGAATGCAAAATGTCAAGTGAAAAGAGACCCAGGGAAGGTGCTGAGGGAATGGTTGTTAGTATAATGATTGCTGTACAATCTTGCAGATCTGTTTGGATGCCTAGAATTTACAGACACACACAAAAGAGGGACAAGGCTGTGCACCGGCAGTTCCAGTGCTGAGGACATAGAAATTCAAGCCTTTATGGGCCTGTTGGCAAGGATCCTAGATAGTCAGTGAGCTTCAAGTTCAATGAGAGAACCTGTCTCAAAAAAATAAACAACAAAAATGCTTGTGGTAGTTAAAGGGAATAGCATTAGAAAAGTTAAATAAAGAAATTTGATAGTAGCCTATGGTTTCCCTATGTGTATATAAGTACATACACATAGATACACCACACACAGGTATACACAAACTCATGCACATGTGCACACACACACACACACAGAAGTTCAGATTTTATTTCCTCATGCTACTTACCACAAGGTACAGATAGAACACAATGTGGACATGAACAGTACAGCAGAGACAATGCACCAAGTCCTTGTGAAGAGGAGAAAAGCAGCACACTCTGGTGCAGATTTCAACATCATAGCTTATCTTTGAAATATAGTTTCTTAAGAGAAGAAAAGAATATCAGACGTGGCTCCTTACTTGGCTCCTCTGGGCTTATAGCTTCCACAGCATCTGGATTCCTTCAAGAACGTCTTGTCTACAGCAGAATGAAGATGATGTACAATGTTTTCTTCATTTTCATTTTGGAAATTAGCCACTTTTGTTAAGTTAAAGATTTCTAAACCATTCTGAATCCTTACTGAATTAAATCTGATAAATTCATTGAGCCATTTTCTTACCTTGTTTGAATGAATATCATCTCACACATCCAATTCTGTAGGTCAAGACACAGCACAGTCAGCTCATGCTCTCTCACAAGGTTCCCATGGAGGGGCTTCCATTCTCCGAGGAAAAGGGGAAGGAGGACTAGGGGATATTCAGTTATCTGAGCTTAAGTAACTGATAACATCTGATCAATATGCAGCCTAGTTTGTGACTTCAGAGTAGACGTGTAACTGATGAAAACAAACTTTTGATGGATATCATCACATGATAATAAATACATGTAAAGCCCAGTCACTGGGACTTGCAGATTTTCCTATACCATTTGTTTATATCCTATCTCTAAATTCATCCCTTCTACACATTCTATGTTACCCTTTCCTTCCCTTCTGCACAGAACATTTGTTCCAGTTCTGATGTAATATCCTTTGATAAAATTTGTAAAAGCTCCATACCTCTTTCTTGTCTGCACTGCCTATGATTTCCCCTAGTTACAATTAGAATTATACAATTATTATAATTGCTAACAGAGAAATTAATTTAAAATGTCTACTATATTTATAATGAAAAGATTTTTGGCTGGACACACAAAGCACATGTTTCTGGATGTTAGAAAACAGTTCAGATTTACAAGCAGGAAGGGCGTATTTTATATTGAACTGAAAAATAATGGACCCATATCTTTACAGAACCTATATTTATCATTTGGTATTTTCAAAGATATAGATGACATAAAATACAACATGCAATCTGTCACAATTGTACTAATTCTAAGACAGAAATGTCATAGCCATTTTTAAAAACAAACACGTTAGTATTTGACAATATAAAAAATACCAAAATAACATGTGACCTTGCTTATGGAACTCAGGAAAGTGAGACATATAATCAGAGGTTTGATATCACAGTAGACTAGATAGTTCCAGGCTATCTTGGACTCCAGAGAGAAAATAATGCATCAAAATGAAGAGACTTACAGATGAGGATGCTTGCAGCTAAGCATAAAACTGAGCATGGTGACCCCAAAAGAGGAGTTAGAGAAAGAAATGAAGGAGCTGAAGGGGTTTGCATGGACTAAACCATCAAACAAAGAGTACACATGGAGGTACCCATGGCTCCAGCCGCATATATAGCAAAGGATAGCATTTTCTGGTATCCATGGGAGGGGAAACCCTTGGTCATATGAAGTCTCATTTCATCACTGTAGGGAATGCCAGTGGGATGAGGTGGGAGTAGGTGGGTGGGAGTGGGAGCATCTTCCTGGAAGCAGGGAGTGGTAATAAGAGAGGGGGGAGGAGGCTGACATTTGAAATGTAAATACATAAAATATCCAATAAAAACTTTTTTTTTCAAAAAAACAAAAAAACAGAGGGAAACAAAAAGCAAGCCTAAACAGACAAATAGCCCTGACTATTATAACACAGTTACACAATGACTTAAAATGTATATGTTTATCTTTGTTTTGGATAAGAAGAGGGTGAAAGTCAGGGTATTTGTCATTACTGTTACAGTTTGTGTTTAACAAAAATGAACCACACAGAAAGCCCCAATATTTCCCTTATCATGCATATGCTGTGAAAGCCAATAATACACAGCAATTCTTTTTTGTTTTTTTCTTTTTTTTAAACGACTTTATTTTGCAAAACAAAGATACATGTAAAGATGTTAAACATTTTTTGATTAAAATTATACATTTTTGTCAGTAGTTTTTTCAGACATTACAATAAATTTTACATAAAACCATGTGAATATGTTTTTTAGTCAGTACTTGATTTTTTTCAAGGGCTTGACAGTATGCATTGAAAACGTACTAGTTGCAATAAGCATAAAGTACATGCAAAACAAAACGCAACATGGAAATAGTCAAAATCTTTTTGTTTTGTGAATATATGTATATTTTTTGTTTTCTTTATTTCTTGGACTTCATACAGTCTGTGAGTTGTTTCTGGGAAAGTGCAAGCCTCTGGGGTTAGCATCCCACTATCAGTGACTGCATATTATGTCTGTTCTTTTGTGACTGGGTTATCTCACTCAGGATGATCTTCTCTAGATGCAGCCATTTTCTTAAGAATTTGGTTAAGTCATTGTTTCTGGTGGCTGAGTAGTATTCCATTGTGTATATGTACCAAAATTTTTGTATCCATTCTTCTTCTGAAGAACATCTGGGTTCCTTCCAGCTTCTGGCTATTATAAATAGAGCCGCTATGAACATTGTGGTGCATATATCTTTGTTGTGTATTAAAGTGTCTCTGGGGTATATGCCCAGAAGTGGAATAGCTGGGTCTTCAGGTAGTACTATATCCAATTTTCTGAGGTATCGCCAGACAGATTTCCAGAGTGGATGTATTAGCTTGCAACCCCACCAACAGTGGAGAAGTGTTCCTATTTCTCCGCAGCCTCGCCAGCATCTGCTGTCATCTGAGTTTTGGATCTTGGCCAATCTGACTGGTGTGAGGTGGAATCTTAGGGTTGTTTTGATTTGCATTTCCCTGATGGCTAAGGATGTCGAGCACTTCCTCAGATGTTTTTCGGCCATTCGGTGTTCCTCAACTGAAAATGATTTGTTTAGCTCTGTACCCCATTTTTTAATAGGGTTATTTGATTCTCTGGTGTCTAGCTTTTTGATTTCTTTGTACACCTTGGACATTAGGCCTCTATCTGATGTGGTGTTGGTAAAGATCTTTTCCCATTCTGTTGGTTGCCGTTTTGTTTTCTTGACGATGTCCTTAGCCTTACAGAAACTTTGCAGTCTCATTAAGTCCCATTTGTTAATCTTTGACCTTAGAGCTTGAGCCATTGGTGTTTTGTTCAGGAATTTTTCTCCTGTCCCTATGTGTTCTAAGGTTTTCCCTACTTTCTCATCTAATAGTTCCAGTGTATCTGGTTTAATGTGGAGATCTTTAATCCACTTACACTTGAGCTTTGTACAAGGAGATAAGAACGGGTCTATTTTCATTCTTTTGCATGTTGAGTGCCAGTTGGACCAGCACCATTTGTTGAATAGGCTGTCCTTTTTCCATTGAATGTTTACTGCTCCTTTGTCAAAAATCAGGTGACCATATACATGAGGGCTCATTTCTGGATCTTCTATTCTATTCCATTGATCCACTTGCCTATTTCTGTACCAGCACCATGCAGTTTTCAGCACAATTGCCTTGTAATATAGCTTGAGGTCAGGGATAGTGATTCCCGCAGATGTTTTTTTGTTGTTGAGGATGGATTTTGCTATTCTAGGTCTTTTGTTATTCCATATGAAATTGCACATTGATCTTTCCAATTCCATGAAGAACTGGGTTGGAATTTTGATGGGGATTGCATTGAATCTGTAGATTGCTTTTGGTAGGATGGCCATTTTTAAGATGTTGATCTTTCCAATCCATGAGCATGGGAGATCTTTCCATTTTCTGAGATCCTCCTCAATTTCTTTCTTTAGAGGTTTGAAGTTCTTGTCATACAGGTTTTTCGCTTCCTTAGTTAGAGTCACACCAAGGTATTTCATAGTTTTTGTAACTATTGTGAAGGGTACCTTTTCCCTAATTTCTTTCTTTACATGTTTGTCCTTTGAGTATAGGAAGGCTACTGATTTGTTTGAGTTAATTTTGTATCCGGCCACTTTGCTGAACTTGTTTATCAGCTGTAGGAGTTCTCTGGTGGAATTTTTGGGGTCACTCAAGTACACTATCATGTCATCGGCAAAGAGTGATGTTTTTATCTCTTCCTTTCCGATTTGTATCCCCTTGATCTCCTTTTGCTGTCTAATTGCTCCAGCCAGGACTTCCAGGACTATGTTAAATATGTAGGGAGAGAGTGGGCAGCCTTGTCGAGTCCCTGATTTTAGTGGGATTGCTTCAAGTTTCTCACCATTAAGTTTGATGTTGGCTGTTGGTTTGCTGTATATTGCTTTTATTATGTTTAAATATGGGCCTTGGATTCCTGTTCTTTCCAGGACTTTTAATATGAAGGGGTGTTGGATTTTGTCGAATGCTTTCTCATTGTCTAGTGAGATGACCATGTGAATTTGGTCTTTAAGTTTGTTTATATGGTGGATTACATTGATGGATTTCCTTATGTTAAACCATCCCTGCATCCCAGGGATGAAGCCTACTTGGTCATGATGAATGATGGTTTTGATGTGTTCTTGGATTCGGTTTGCTAGGATTTTGTTGAGTATTTTTGCATCAATGTTCATAAGTGAGATTGGTCTGAAGTTCTCTTTCCTTGTAAGGTCTTTGTGTGGCTTAGGTACGAGGGTTATTATAGCCTCAAAAAATGAGTTGGGTGATATTCCATCTGATTCTATCTTTTGGAATAGTTTGGCGAATATTGGTGTTATATCCCCAATAAATGTCTGATAAAATTCTGCACTGAACCCGTCTGGACCTGGGCTTTTTTTGGTTGGGAGGCTTTTGATGACTTCTTCTATTTCTTTAGGTGTTATAGGGTTATTTAGATGGTTTACTTGGTCCTGGTTAAACTTTGGGACCTTGTATCTGTCTAGGAATTCGTCCATTTCCTCCAGATTTTCCAATTTTGTGGAGTATAAGTTTTTGTAGTAGCATCTGATGATTTCTTGAATTTCCTTAGTTTCAGTTGTTATGTCCCCACTTTCCTTTCTGATTTTGTTAATTTGGATACTCTCTCTTTGCCCTTTAGTTAGTCTGGCTAGGGGTTTATCAATCTTGTTGATTTTCTCAAAGAACCAACTCTTTGTTTTGTTGATTTTTTCAATGGTTTTTTTTGTTTCTATTTGGTCTATTTCTGCCCTAATTTTGATTATTTCTTGCCGTCTACTCTTTTTGGGTATATCTGCTTCCTTTTGTTCTAGGGCTTTTAGCTGTGCTGTCAGGTTGCTGATGTGAGCTCTCTCCAGTTTCTTCTTGGAAGCACTTAGGGCAATGAGTTTTCCTCTCAATACTGCTTTCATTGCATCCCATAGGTTTGGGTATGTTGTGTTATCATTTTCGTTGAATTCTAGAAAGTCCTTAATTTCTTTCTTTATTTCTTCTTTGACCCTGCTATCCTTTAACAGAGCGTTGTTTAGTTTCCATGTGTATGTGGGCATTTTGTTGTCTTTGTTGTTGTTAAAGACCTGCCGTAGACCATGGTGATCTGAGAGGATGCATGGGAGTATATCAATATTCTTATATCGATGAAGGCACTTTCTGTGTCCAATTATGTGGTCAGTTTTCGAAAAGGTGCCATGGGGTGGTGAGAAGAAGGTGTATTCTTTTACTTTAGGATAGTATGTTCTGTCTATATCTATTAATTCTAGTTGGTTCAAAGTCTCTGCTAGTTTTGCAGTGTCCTTGTTCAGTTTCTGTTTCCCTGATCTGTCCATTGGTGAGAGTGGGGTGTTAAAGTCTCCCACTATTATTGTGTGGGGTGAAATGTATTTTTTGAGCTTTAGTAAAGTTTCTTTTATGAATGTGGGTGATTTTTTATTTGGAGCATATATGTTAAGGATTGAGAGTTCCTCCTGACAGATTTCCCCGGTAATGAGTAAAAAGTGTCCTTCTTTATCTTTTTTTGATAACTTTTGGTTGGAAGTTTACTTTATTCGATATTAGAATAGCCACTCCAGCTTGCTTCTTGGAGCTGTTTGCTTGGAAGTTTTTTTCCCACCCTTTTACTCTGAGATAGTGTCTGTCTCTGTCTCTGAGATGAGTTTCCTGTATGCAGCAAAAGGCTGGATTTTGTTTATGTATCCAGTCTGATAGTCTATGTCTCTTTATTGGGGAGGTGAGACCATTTATGTTAATAGATATCAAGGAATAATTGTTTCTGTTTCCTGCCATTTTTGCTTTTTTGGGTTGAGTTGTGTCTGTGTTTTTTTCTTCTTTTAGTTTTCTTGTTTAGGAGTTTTCTTGTTTTTATTAGGCTGTGTTTTCCTTCCTTGTATTGGGTTTTCCACCTATAATTCGTTGTAGTGCTGGGTTTGTGGTCAGATATTGTGTGAATTTTGATTTGTTTTGAAATATCTTTGTCTCTCCATCCATGGTGATTGATAGTTTTGCTGGGTATAGCAGCTTGGGCTGGCACTTGTGCTCTCTTAAGGAGTGCATGATGTCTGTCCAGGCTCTTCTAGCTTTCATAGTCTCTGTTGAGAAATCGGGTGTGAGTCTGATTGGTCTGCCTTTATATGTTACCTGACCTTTTTTCCTTACTGCTTTTAGTATTCTTTCTTTACTTTGGGCACTTGATGTTTTTACTATTATGTGTCGGGAGGTATTTCTTTTCTGGTCCAACCTATTTGGAGTTCTGAAGGCTTCTTTTATGCTCGTGGTCATCTCATTCTTGAGGGTAGGGAAGTTTTCTTCTATGATTTTGTTGAAGATATTTACTGTGCCTCTTAGTTGATACTCTTCTCCCTCTTCTATTCCTATTATCCTTAGGTTAGGTCTTCTCATTGTGTCTTGTATTTCCTGGACATTTTGGGTTAGGAGCTTTTTGTTTTTTGCATCTTCTCTGGCTGTTTTTTCTATGTTTGCAATGTTGTCTTCTGCCCCCGAGATTCTCTCCTCCATCTCTTGTAATCTGTTGGAAATGCTTGCTTCTGTGACTCCTGATTTCTTTTTTTGGTGTTCTGACTCTAGGGTTATCTCTTTTAGCGCTTTCTTTATTGTGTCAATTTCTGTTTTAATTTCCCTCTTCCATTCCTTTATTTCTTTGGTTCTGTTTTCGTCTTGTTCTTTGAGTTCTTTGAGTGTTTTTCTTGTTTCTTCTTTAAAAGCTTCTGAATCTTTTTGCTTTTCATCCCTTTCTTGTTTAAGTAACTCTATCAGCGTCTTGAGGCATGATTTCAGGTCTGTGTCTTCTTTCTTTGGAGTGTTTGGAATTCCGATGTTTGCTACTATCGGAGAGCTGGGTTCTGGTGTTGCTAGATTGTCTTGGTTTCCTTGGGATATACTCTTTCTCTTTCCTCTTGCCATTTTGTTGTCAGTGATATGTTCTTGACTTTCCCTTTTATCTGGTCTGTGTCCCTGGTACACTTTTCGTGTGCACTCCGCAGAGATCTCTCTACTCCCCGGCAGCCCAGGTTCCGTGTGGCAGCTGGGCCAGGCTCCGCTCTGCGTCCTGAAGTCACCTCCGGGTGGGAACAGACGTTCCTAAGATCTGTTCCTGGTCACAGATGCTCAGCCTCTCCAAGCCGCCTTTCCGGCTGGCTGTTGGGCCAGGCTCTGCTCTGTGTCCTGAAGTTGTCTCCGGGTGGGAACAGAAGTTCTTAAGATCTGTTCCCAGTCACTGGATCGGGGAGGACAGGGCAGGTCAGGGCAGGGATGCCCTTTCTGTGTGCACTCAGCAGAGATCCCTCTGCTCCCCCGCAGCCTAGGTCTCCCACTCACCAGTTGCTCAGCCTGTTCGAGCTGCCTTTCCGGCTGGCTGTTGGGCCAGGCTCTGCTCTGTGTCCTGAAGTTGTCTCCGGGTGGGAACAGAAGTTCCTAAGATCTGTTCCCAGTCACAGTTGCTCAGCCTGTTCGAGCCGCCTTTCCGGCTGGCAGTTGGGCCAGGCTCTGCTCTGTGTCCTGAAGTCGTCTCCGGGTGGGAACAGATGTTCCTAAGATCTGTTCCAGGTCGCAGTTTCTCAGCCTGTTCGAGCCTCCTTTCCAGCTGGCTGTTGGGCCAGGCTCTGCTCTGTGTCCTGAAGTCATCTCAGGGTAATACACAGCAATTCTTGTCTAAAGTGATAAGCTCAGCAACTTCTTTATATGAAAAAATTGATAAGGGAAATTTTTAATTTTTCAGTAATTTACAAAAATAGTTCAATATGGCATCTATCCTGAGCAGGTATTCCTTAATACTCTCTTTCTGTAATATAACAGATTCCTCATGGTTTATAAAATTTCACTTTAAATATGAACTGTAAAATTTTTTTCCATTATACAAAATAGCATCCAATTTGACATTGCTAGTACATAAAGATCATATGTGTAAGTAAAGCATTGCTCTTCTTAAAGGCAATTTACATAGAAACATAACTTGTATGTTTATGCATATTGCTATCTCCAAAAGAATGAAATAGCTAATGTTGGGTAAGATTTTCACTAAAAAACATCATTAATTTCATCAACAACCATTCCCAGAATGCTATGTATATGAGTACTAAAATCCTTCCTAGGATGGGTGACTGGGTTCATTGTTAGTGCCCTCCCAAGGACAAGTTTTGATTATTTAGAGGAGATGAAAAGATGTTTCTCATAGGAATTCTTTAGAGGCACTGAAAACTAAGCCAAGAACTTTTTAATGCTAAAGAGTTGGCAAAACAAGAAACATAATTCCTCAGGGCAATATATCATACACAGTAGACGGTGACACAAAATCAATGAGCAGTAGATGAATGCAAATTTCCTGAGGGACTTGGGACATTATGTTAAAATTTCTGTATAGATCATCATGGATATTTTAAATTATGGGTAGTACCCTCATTTATCTCTTAATGTCTTTTAATAAAATTGAATCAACATTTGTTTTAGTTAAGATGCTTGCAATATTATGAAGACGTAGTTGAACTAAGACCAAAAAGAAGGAATTTTGACAAACCAGATAATGCTAAATCGGGTGACAATCTGAGTGATTGATAGCAGTTTAAATGAAGAGAGGAACAGATAGGCAAATGTCTACAGAAACCTTCTCCACCTGATAGCTTCATTTGATGAAATGGCTCCTGGTGAGTGCACTTCTGCTGACTGCATCCCCAGTGTGAAGACATGCCATTGGAGGTTACAGTTTCAGCAGTTAATTAGAAATTAGGGTTGCTTCCTTACCTACAGAGCATGCAATAGCTGCTACAGTTCAATACTTGAGACTGGGTTAAGATACATAATCTTGACAGAGGACAATGCAGATGACAAAAATGGCCAAACTTAAGCACAATCTCCTCTTAGGATTCAGCTTATCCTGATATGTCCTCACAGATTTAATAATATTCACACCCAGTGATCTTAAGACTCAGTATATCACACCTTACCTAGACCATGCTTTAAACAACAGCAACAAGTACACATGTGTAGTGAGGCAGAAAACTAAAAAGTGCAAAGGGGCGATAAGGTTGGATCATAGCGATGAATGTAAAGGCAATGGACAACAAATTTTATCAATGAGTTTGTTACTTCTTTCATAATACCAAGGTCTTTTCACCAAAGTAAATATGCTTCAATTATGGAACGTGTTACCATTTAAACCTATGCATCATCTCAGCCGGCATCTGAGAGATTCTACATAGATTTGAGTGCATCGCCAGCTACCCCTTTAAATTAGTTAGACACGGTGGTCATGGTGTGTTTGTGTGTGTGTGTGTGTGTGTGTCTGTGTGTATGTGTATATGAGTTAATATTAATCTAGATTCCAGGGTATGTGGGATAATAGTAAAACTAAGTTTGCTTGTCTTTCAAGGAGGAAGTTTTACCCAAATTAGGACACGGAAAGTAAATAAAGATAGCCATTTTGCAATACTTCCTAAAGTTTGTGCGACTGTTATGTCCCTTCACAGAGGAATGGATACAGAAAAGATGGGACATTTACACAATGGAATATTCAGCTATTAAAAACAATGGCTTCATGAAATTCACAGGCAAATAGATGGGAATAGAAAATATTTTCCTGAATGAGGTAACCCGGTCACAAAAGAACACTGACTGATAAGTGGATATTAACAAAAAAAAAAAAAAAAAAAAAAAAAAAAAAGCAAAATAAGGTGTCCGAGATCAGCTCAGGCATACAACAGGGCTGGAGCAAAGATTGAAAGAAGAAAGACAAGTTAGTTAAAGCTGCAGCATGACTTCAGCCCGACTTGAGGCCTAAGCCTCATGGCTGAAGAGAGGCTTCCTCTTTTAAGTCATTTTAATTACATTCAAAAAGGTAACATCAGTTCTGAGACAGGGAACAAGTGAGATAACAACCAAATATCCTGAAAACATCTAAATGGAGGTCAGGTGAAAAAGATCAGAGACAAAAATGGATACTGCAGTGCCTACATCCCAAAATCTGCCCTGCCCTAAACTGCATTCCTAAGGATCCAGCCTGGAGCTTCAAATGAGAACGTACTTCCCTATGCCACATTCTAAAGAGCCCTGCCCCGAACTTCAGACATGGATGTACTTCCCAATAGCCTTATACCAGGGGCTCTGCATAAAGCTACAGATGCCAATGTGCTTAATGCTAGCCCTTACACGTGTAGCACAGAAGCCAGATTCCTGTGTGGCTAGCTTTATGATGTCCTGGAAAAATTAATATTAATATTCCCTGCCACCAACTGTCCAGATGTGCCAAAAATGTTCTCCACAATATAAAACAATAAAGAAAAAAATAAACAAAAACACTAGTAATACCCACGATACAACTCACAGACCATATGAAACCCCAAAAGAAGGAAGGTCACACTTACCATAAATGCTAAAGTCCTACTCAGAAAGGGAAATAAACAATCTCAGGAGGTAGAGGGAGAGAGGGATGTGAGAGGGAGAGAAGGGAGGAAGGAGAGGAAGGGGAGGAAGGGGAGGAAGGGGGGCCAGTTCAGATACGGGAGAAAATGGGGGAGAATTACAGACGGTCAGACATTTGAAAGGAGGTATGTATCAGTCTGGGAGAGTGTACTGGGTGTAGCCACTATTAAGGGCCAGATGTTAGAAATCCAAGACATTTCCAGGACCGAACAAGAAGTACATTATCTGAAATACCCCAAAAAGGTGAGATAGAACCTACAGAGATTATATTATCGGATAGGTATGTCTCTCAGTTGAGAGATGGGGTCACCCACCCACCTAAAAATATTAATCCAGAATTCCTTCTGTCAAAAGAAAATTCAGAGACAAAGAGTGGAGCAGCGTCTGAAGGAAAGGCCATCCAGAGACTGCCCCACCTAGGGATCCATCCCATCTGCAGACGCCAAACCTAGACAGTATTCCTGATGCCAAGAAGCAGTTGCTGATTTAAGCCTGGTGTAGCTTTCTCTTGAGAGACTCTGCCAGAGCCTCACCAATACAGATGTGGATGCTTGCTGCCAAATGTCAGACTGAGCGAGGGGACCCCATTGGAGGAGTTAGGTCAAGGATTGAAGGAGCTGAAGGGGATTGCAACCCCATAGGAAGAACAACAATATCTACCAAGCACACCCCCAGAGCTCCCAGGGACTAAACCACCAACCAAAGTGCACACATGGAGGGACTCATGGCTCCAGCCGCATATGTAGAAGAGGACGGCATTGTCGGGCATCAATGGGAGGGGAGTCGCTTTATGCCCCAGTGTAGGGAGCTTTGGCTGGGTGGGTGGGGGAGGGAGCAGGACACAGGAGGCAACAGAGAGTTTATGGAGTGGAAACTAGGAAGGGGGATAAGATTTGAAATGTAAATGAAGAAAATAACCCATAAAAATAAAATCATATTGAACTGTAAAATAAATTCACTTGAGGAAACCAAAATAAACAGTGTCAAGCATCACTGTTGCATTTCTCGTGGTAGCAGTTTAGCCAGTCACTGACACACCACTCTAGGCCAGTAGAATTTGGTGGAGCTGAAAAGTCCCTACTCTGCACATGGTCATAGCATTCCTTTCTTATATGTGTAATTACATGTTTCTGTGAGAATGCTGGTGTGTCTGTTTCGGTGTTGGCACTCATATAAAATAAAGTAGTCAATAACCTGGAGAGCACATGCTGGTTGATACTTAAGCACTCTGCAAACATATATAGAAGGAAAAGTGATCAAAGAAGCTGATCTTGTCATGCTCTATATGACCTGAAGAGCTTCTAGCAGGATATGATATGAAAGCAAAAGACAGCGATGTTGATTGTCTGTGTTCTGGTCTAATTCATGTCTTTGAGACTTAATGTCTTCGAGACATACTTCAAAGTAAATGCAGTAAAATTTTTATAGAATGACCATACAGAATATATTTACACAGTGATAAGTTTAACAATGTAGTAAACAATGAGATAAAGCTCATAATGTCAAAATGCTCATTTAGATTAGGATGCCAATTTGTTATCAAAGATTATAAATTAGGTATTATAAAGTATTGCTTGTTTATATTTATGTTTTTTTTATTTTTTTAAGGTTTAGTGTAGATTTTTTAACTGAAAATATATTTTTTCCATGGAATATATTCTGATCACAATTTCCCCTTCCTGAACTTTTCCCATGTCATGCCACCTCCGATCACCCGAACCCACACTTTTTCTCTTTAGAAAACAAACAGGCAAATAAACAGAAAACAGAGGGAGAAAGATAAAGTGTATGGAACACATGCAGACAAGGAGACATATACACTCTACAAAGAAACCCCATAACAGCAAAAAGGAAGACACAATATATAAGCAAAAGACCTGCAGGAATTAAAATGGCCAAAACATTATAAGCCAAGAATTTTTCCAAAATACCACCGAGTGAGTATATTTGGTTTTAGCCAGGTACTGCTGAGCATGCGACTTACCTCTAGTTGCAGTTTGTAAACCTGCTAAGTCTCCTTCGTCACTTAGATAGAGCTTCTGTATGGACAGGTCTTCTTAACACACTCCCGAGCTGAGACTCTCTGTAATATTCCCCTATTTAATACAAAACAAAGCTTCCTCAATGATGGTTAAGCAGGACAAAAATCTGTGAGTATAGAGAAGTGGCTTGAGGAGTCACTCTATTGATGTATTCCTTCAGAATAATAGTAGTATTTAGTTTTTCTGTAGATTCATGGCTTATCCAATTTCAGATTCTTGGCTGAAAGCAGTGTTACACGTGGCCTTAAATCTAATCAGACAGTAGTTGGTTACTACGCTCACATTTGTGCCACTATCTTCACTTCATATCACACAGGCAGCTCACTCTTGTAGACTTCAGAATTTGTAGCTGGGTTACTTCTTACCTTCATTCTTTGGTAATATACAGAGTGACTTCTAGTACCATGAACCCTAGTAAACCAGGGTGATGAAATAATTTATTATTTTGATTTAAGGGAATATTTAGTTTATTCTTCATAAAATAACTTACATTAGTGGTTCTTATAGATAATCACTGAGATTTGAAAAGTATGTGAGAATTTTAAACGATAATGGATTAGATATGTTTCACTGACTTTTGTAAAATTATGAGATTTGAATGTTATAGAGAATATTACTATTTACATCAGATGAATAGACACAGACATAGCCATGTAAAACTCTTGAATTATACTAGCATTTATTGTTAAATAATGTTAATATTGAAAAATATGATATTTTTAAAGAGTATTTTTAGTAATAACAATTAATGTGTTTTCTGATGTCCTTAAATGCTTAGGTGAATCAGCTCTACCCTGGGGAGTAGATTAATATATTTTTTATACATTACCATTCTAGGGAGTGTTGCAACATGGTAGAAAACATGTTTAGTTTACAATACACACAGTGTAACTGCTCTGTAACTGGTGAGTATTCTGTTATGTAAGAATGTGTAAAAAATGAATAAATTAAGGACATACAGTGACTCTGTATTAACCATTTAGTTTATTAACTCTTAAATCCCGATTATTTTATTAAATCCAACTTATGTGTGCATTTTTTATAATCATGCCAAATGATATTCATGTAGTTAGTTTCACTGAGAGTCTCCTCTATTAAGCATCCACAGCATGACTGTGTGTTGAGAGAGTGAGTTCTTTGGTAAAGGGGCTGTATTCTGGAAATGTACTGAGTAGATATTACCCTTTATTTTTGTATCATCTTTTGATCCATATTTCAAAAATGGTCTTTGTAACATAAATACTAAATTTTACATATGCTATTTAATAATTCCAGTAATTTTTAGAGAAAAGAATGAACTCGTCATTTTCACGGGTATTTTGGACTACCCACAGGAGTCTGTGGTTCCTTTTACATAATTATGATTAAGGTGTCTTCTTAAAAATAAATGTTTTTAATTCAGGTAGATTTCACATCTACACTATGGAAACTCCATATTTTACACACAGCTATAAAAAGTTGTCCAAAAAATAATGGGGCAAATAGAGGAGCAGGGATTGGAGAAAAGATCATACAGAGACTGCCTCACCTGGGGATCCATCCCATATGCAGCCACTAAACCCAAGCACTATTGCTGATGCCAAGCAGTGCTTACTGACAGAAATCTGATATGGATTCGAATACAGAGGACGATGCTTGCAGCTAACCATCGAACTGAGCAGGAGGACCCCAATGAAGGATCTAGAAAAAGGACTGAAGGAGCTGAAAGGTTCTGCAACCCCACGAGAAGAACAAAATTATCAACTAACTAAACCCACCAAAGTTCTCAGGGACTAAAATACCAATGAATGAGTTCCCATGGAGAGACCCATGACTCCAGCTGCATATGCAGCAGAGGATAGCATTGTCTGACATCAATGAGAGGAGAGGACTTTGGTCCAGCAAAGGCTCCTTTTCCCAGTGTAGGGGAATGCTAAGGCTTTGAGAGGGCAGAGGGTGGTTGTGAGAGGGAGCACTTTCATGGAGGTAATGGGAGGGGAAGTGATGGGAGTGGGGGAAAGGGTATACCATCTGAAATGTAAATATACAGAATATCCAATAAAAATTTAAAAAAATCTGTCCAATGATCTTTTGTAATATCATTTTAAAAAATTTTTAAATGAGAGTTTAACTAAAGATTTGGCTCATTGTTTTAGCACAGATAAAATTAGGGCCAAGAGTTATCCTTCATACAAACCCTCTGAATCCCAATCATTTTAAACTGGAAGTTTTAGATATTGTCCTCTTTTAGCCTTCAAGACGATGATTTATGTTCACCTTGTTGCCAGACAGTTTCTCAGTTTTATTAAATCCCAACTAAAGTTGAATCAAAGATTTCATTTTACGAAAAATGAGAGATTTAAGAGTCTGTGAACAGAGCAAATTCTTAAAGGAGTGAACAATCTAGATACAAGTCTTGTTTTTTAGAATGTGCTGTGTAAGTGACCCCAGGGGTGCCTTTGTCTTCCAGTCACAGTTTTCAAGTAGGTCATTTTGAGAAGTTAACATTATCCACAATGAAACTAATCAAGAAGTCCTCCTTTTTTATTTTGATCACTTTGCACTAAACCCTTTAATTAGAATAAGATATTTAAATATATCTTTGAAGAATATCAATAGAACAATGACCTCACTGTATAATATAAACTACTTCCATATAAAATATATTGTGAAATAAAATGCAAAACATACATTGAGATAAATGATAAGAATATATCAACATCATATCTTAACTGTTCCATCAGTGTTTCGTGTGTATAGTATAATGTCACATAAATGATAATTTTATGTTTAGTCTACACTAGAAATAAGCAAATTAAATTTGTTAAGTTAAAATCTAACTCATTTCCACTATAGTGGTTTGAATGAAAATACTCCTATAGACTTACCGGTATGAGCACTTGGTCATCCATTTGTCGTAATTGAGGAGGGTTCACTTTTTTGTCTCCGTTCTCAGCCCCTGTTAATTTCAATTAATGTGAAAAATAGGGAAAAGTCAAGTACTCTTGTAATATCTTTTATTTTTTTGTATGATGAGAAATTAATGTAATAGGAACAAAATCTCTGTGGAAAATTTCAAATACACATCTTACATCACATGAACTTTTACACCTTAAGTGTTTTTGAAGTATGAAATAACATATCAAAGTTGTACTTTTACAAATCAAACTCATTATATATTCGAATACAGGATTTGTCTAGAATCTAGAGGTACATATTTCTTATTTAAGATTCTTAGTAATTAAAATTGTGTTTATTTTTAAAATATTTAATGCACTAAAATTAAATTTAAACAATAAGATAGAATGATTTTCCCTTTAAAACTGAATCTAGAATCATAAATAGAGAAATGTACAAATATTAGTAGATAAAATTGTTTATTGTAAAAGTTAAAAGTTATTGAGAAATCTATTTCCCCAAAGGCATTCAAGAAGGATGAATAAAAAGAGGAGAGAAGAAAAATTTTCCAATATCCAGAATTGTGAAGATAATATAACAAACAATATTAGTGCAGATAATATAGGGTGATCATGACACAGAGTTTAAAACTGAAAAGGATGCTAGGATTTTATCATTTGATCTTAAAATCAACACTTTTAATGCCATCGATGAGCTCCTTGAAAGGAACAAATAACTTTCACTTAAAATAAATGGGTCATCTGAATATTTCTGAATCTATTAATAAAATTCTACTAGTAATTAAAAGTTCTGAACAAATGAAAATTTTAGGTCCAGTCATCTTTATAAGTTAAATTCTATGATATGTTTAATGGTAAAACATTATACATTTTTTCTTTTTTTTCCATTCTTTTTGATTAGCTATCTGGAAATAGTTTTTCAACCATTTTAACTTTCACAATAAACAGTTTTTATCTTCTACTATTTTTTCACATTTGAATGTATGATTCTCAGTATTTAATTATTTTCCTTTTTTTTTTTTTTTTGAGGTTTACCTTTCCTTTTTTTCTATTTCGTAGTTTTAGAAAATTTATTTGCAACCCACGTTTTGTGTCATGTAAACTAACATATTCCATCCTTAACTGTATTAGTTGTAAGGTCCAAATGGTATTTTAAAAATTATATCTCAATAAAATTTATGTGGTTTTAACTTGAAAACTAAACTAATTCTAAAAGACTATGTATGCGTATTTGGTTTGCATGTGCATATAATGTAGCTTCATGCCAGATGCTCATAAATAGCAGCAGCGTCTAGCAGACCCTGTCAGACTGTAGGCAGACATGTTTATCTACCACCATGTCAATGACAGGCATTGAGCATGGGTCCTCGGCTAGAGTACCACGTGTTCTTAACTGCTCACCATACCTTCTAGGGAGTGTGGGCTATTTGTTTCGTTTTGCTTTTCTGTTTGTTTGTTTGTTTCATTTTAATTGGTTACTATGGTTACATGGTCACATGCTTACTTCTTCAGAGAGCATACTATAGCTGTTATATTAGAGAACTGACTTACACGTGAATCTATAGATTATGCTGGTGTCATTATATAGATGAAATTGTGAGTTTTCAGCATGTATTGCAAGCTTTTCGGTCACAGAAAATTAAGAGATTATATGAGAAGACTTTTGGGATCTTAAAAGTCTCTTCTCCATAGCTATTAGAACCTTGAGTAGCAGCTAGTACGTGATATATTTGCAGAATCCTGAAGGTAACATTCAGCCCAAAATGTAGTCTGTAGGGACATGGCCAAAGTTCTATCTTCCGAAAGAGTAAGGAAATAAATGTAGAAATTCTGACGGATATGTTGTTTAGTTTCTGGAGGATATCTGGAGTCTTCAGAAAATGTTTTGTATATTAACCTTTTTTTCCCTTCTCTTACAACATTATTTTTTAAAAGAGCGATACATATACAGATTTTTAAAGGCATTTTGGCATAACACTATATAAATATTTTTTGTTAGTACTTAATTCTTTTAGAGGTTTGATAGTATGCATTGAAATCCCACTAGTTACCATAAGAATAAACTACATGTAGGACAGAATGTAACATGGAAACAGTTTTCTTGGTGAGTATAGATTAAGCATAATGATCTTTGAATACAAAAATTGCCACAAGGCTATATTCTTAGCTCTTGGATTATTAATGATTTAGGTCCTGGTGTACTGCACTCTGAGAGGGTGCTATACATTTATTTTTTTCCTAAGAAGGATTGAGGGTTTTGGGTTTTTTTTTTTTTTTTTTTTTTTTAGCTTCATATGACCTCTGAGTTGTTTCTGGGGTGTTCGGAACTTTCTGGGTTAGTATCCAATTATCAGTGACTGCATATTATGTCTGTTCTTTTGTGACTGGGTTACCTCACTCAGGATGATATTCTCCAGATGCATCTGATTTAACCAGAGTTTCAAAGAAAAGAATATCCTGAAGTAATATTTTCTAAAAAATCTGGGGAAAGTATAGCTGGGTCCTCAGGTAGAATTCTTTCTAATTTTCTGAGGAATCACCAGTTTGATTTCCAGAGTGATTGTACCAGCTTTCGGTTTTAAACACAATGGAGGAGTGTTCCTCTTTCTCCACATCCTTGCTAGCATCTGCTGTCACCTGAGTTCTTGATCTTACCCATTCTGACTGGTTTGAGGTGGAATCTCGGGGTTCTTTTGATTTGTATTCTCCTGATGATTAAGGATGTTGAAGATTAAGTGCTTCTCAGCCATTTGATATTGCTCAGTTGAGAATTCTTTGTTAGTTAAAAAATTTTAATATGATTATTTGGTTTTCTGGTGTCAAGCTTTATGATTTTTACTGTATTTTGGAAATCAGTCCTCTATTGGATGTAGGGTTGGTAATGATCTCTTTCCCAATCTGTGGATTGCTATTTCAAACTATTGATAATACCTTTCACTGTACAGAGGCTTTCCAACTTTATGAGGTCCCATTTGTGGATTCTTGATGTTAGAGCATAAGCCTTTGGTGTTCTGTTCAGAAAAAATTTTCCCTGTGCCAATCTGTTCAAGGCTCTTTCCCACTTTCTCTTCTATTACATTGATCTTATCTGTTTTTATGTGGAGGTCCTTGATCTACTTGGACTTGAGATTTGTACAAGGAATTCCGAATTAGACAATCTGCATTCTTCTAGATGCTGACCACCAGTTTAACAATTTGTTGAAAGTGCTATGTTTTTTCCACTGGATGGTTTTAGCTCCTTTGTCAAAGATGGAGTGGCAATAGGTGTGTGGGTTGCTTATGAGAACATACCCAAAAGATGCTCTAACATATAACAAGGACATATGTTCTACTATGTTCATAGCAGCCTTATTTATAATAGTCAGAAGCTGAAAATATCTCAGATGTCTTTCAACAGAGGAATAGATACAGAAAATGTACATTTATACAATGGAGTATTACTCGGCTATTAAAAACAATGATTTTATGAAATTCCCAACCAAATGGATGGAACTTGAAAATATCGTCCTGGGTGAGGTAATCTAGTCACAAAAGAACACACATGGTATGTACTCACTGATCAGTATAAAAGTACTCACTGATATTAGCCAAAAAGAAGCTCAGAATACAATACAACTCACAGACCATATGAATCTCAAGGAGAACAAAGATCACACCCAAGTATGAATACTACAGTATTACTCAGTAGGGGGAGGAGAATAATCTCTGGGAAGTAGAGGGAGAGAGAGGGATCTGGGAAGAAGAAAGAAGGGGAATAGAAAAAGGGGGACCAGTTCAGATATGGGAGGAAATGGGGGAGAAGTAGAGTGTCAGGAATTGGAAAGTGGGTATATAGCAGTGGGGGAGAGGGAACTGAGGATATCCACTAGAAAGTTCTAGATACCAGGAACTCCAAATGTTCCCAGGACCCAACAGGGAGGACTTTAGCCAAAATACCCAACAAAGTGGAGATATAACCTGTAGAGACCATATTTCGTGGATAAGCATGGTTCACACCTTAGGAGTGGGACTACCTACCCAACTCAAAAATAGTAATTATCCTATCAAAAAATGTAAGGACAAAGAGTGGAGCAGAATCTAAAGGAAAGGCCATTCAGAGACTGCCCCACCTTGGGAGCCATTCCATCTGCTGACAACAAACCCATACACTATTGCTGATGCCAAGAAGTGCTTATTGACAGGAGCCTGGTATAACTGTCCACCGAGAATTTCTGCAAAAGCCGGACAAATATAGATGCGGATGTACGCAGCCAAACATCGGACTTAGCCTGAGGACCTCAGTGGGTAAGTTGGAGCAAGGACTGTAGGAGTTGAAGGGGATTGCAACCTCATACAAAGATCAACAATATCAACCAACCAGACTTTCCAGTGCTCCCAGGGACTAAACCACCATCATTTATAGGGATACCCATGGCTCCAACTGGATATGTAGCAGAGGATGGCCTTATCTGGCATCTCAGGGAGGGGAGCCCCTTGGTCCTGTAGAGGCTTGATGAACCAGAATGGGGAAACACAAGGCCACTGTGGCAGGAGTGGGTGGACGACTGGGAGAGCACCCTCATAGAGGCAGGGATGGGGGAAGAGGGAATGGGGGGCTTTGGACAGGAAACTGGGATATAATGTTTGAAACGTAGATAAATAAAATTTTTGAAAATTAAAAAACATTGGGGATGATGGGGAATAAAGATTGATATCTAGAAGTAAAGATGGTGGGGAGATAGAGGATAGGTATATAAACAGATGATATGTTGGTAGATCAATCGAGAAATGATAGATATAGATACATGATTGATAGCTATAGATTAGTAGATAGTTAAATAGATAAACAGACAGATACAGTAAGATAAGAAGAAAGATGATAGGTATATGCACTGAGAGAGAGGAAGTGAGGCAGTATAAATTATGAGTAATTGCCATTTCTTTCCCACAGTTACTGAGGCTCAGAAATCCCAGGATCTGCTGGTGTCTATTCATCTATAAAATGGATTTGCAGGGAAGTTCAGCAGAGGGGGTCAGTGTGATATTCAAGGCCTGAGAAGCTGGGAAAATGATGATATAAATCTCAGTTGGGAGCATAAAATAAGGGAGATGATGAGATGAGGGGAGATAAGATGAGGACAGAGAAGACCATGAGATGAGAGAAGGTGGTAAGAGAAAGAAAATAAGAGAACTAAACTAAGAAGACCACAGAGACACCTCGGATCACTAAGACAGAAAGCACACATAGAAGGGATATTTTTTCTTCCCCTTTTACAAATGAAGATTCTTAATGAATCGGATCATCTCTGTAGTATTTGTGAGGGCAGCCTATTAAATCTTCAGATTTTGATGCTACCTCTATCCACTGATGCTCTCAAAAAGATACAGCATGTTGAAACAGCCTTTTATGATCTACTGAGGCTGATACTGAGCAACAAGCTGGACTTAGAATTGTTAGCTGCTGATGAGCAGAGGATTTTTTCCACACTCTTGCTATCTGTGTCTCTGTGCTGACAGAAACCAAGCTTGGTGTTTTAGTTTTATTTATGTCTTCCTTTTCCAGAAATGTGTACTCTATGTATTTACAGTTGTATCATTTTTAAATCTTACATTTTAAATGCAGCATTATTCTTTTGCATTTGCTTACGTGTGACATCTTATGAATTTTACATGTAGCTCTTACTTGTGATTTCTTCTTCAAAACTGTGTAGAAGTCCTGAGATCCGAAGAAATAGGAAAATATGCTTCTTATTTTTACATTTTAGAATGTTTGCATATTCATAAAGAGATTTTTGGTAATTCACTCAACAACAACAACAAAAATACTTCCATCATTTTTTTTTTTTTTTTTGCAAACTTTATACGTAGAAACTGAAGGTCATGTGCACCATTCTTTACCCAGGTGCTCTTGACTGTGTGGAGTCAGAGGGCATGCTCTGCCTTACAGGTGGGAGGACCATCAGGTACTACAAAGCTTCAGATATGGTACTTTTATCCTTAATTTTTTAACACCAGGAAATTGTACACACACACACACACACACACACACACATGCACGCACAGGGGGAGGGAGAGACATACAAAGATTTTAAGACAAAAAGACACAGAGACAAGATGAATTTAATCAGATAAATAGGTGAAAAAAGGTTTTCTCATCTTTTATAAAACGATTTCTTCACTTCATTGATGGCTGTAATATGTTTATTTAAACAATCATTATACAAAAACTTAGCAATGACTCTGAATGCTCTCCTTGTTACAATATTCAGGAATTTGATGTTTTGTTTGTTTGGTTTTCTTTACTTGTTTTTCTGGTTCTCTTTCAGTTTGCCCTATTGTTTTTCAGTTTTTGCATCTCAGAATCCTACTCTCTTGAGACTTCATTCATAATTCTTGTCAGTACACGACCCTTTATAACTTCATCTGTTATGATGTAGCCGTTCACTGCTGACACATCTAATTTTAAAAAACACTTATCAACTCATATGTTGTCCAAAAATATCCTAATTTCTTATTCTTCTTACTTTCTTTTTTGAAACTGTTTTCATTTCTCACAATTTTCTGACTCAAATCCATGTCTTGAGAAAGTTAGACAAATGTCCTACGAGACAGCTAAACATCTTTAGCAATTTTGGTTCATAGTTACCATTTAACATCACATGATTTTAACATTTTTTTGTCTTCATGTTAAATTAAAGAGTTCAATATATTACTTTTATCTCAAAAAGATAGGAATGTTTTATTTTTAATCTCATGTTTTCCTGTCATTTTCAATCAAAAAATTTAGCTGATATTTTAAGATGAAAACAAAGTTCAGGCACACATTACTAGCAAGTGTGTGTGTATGTGCATGCGCAAACAATATATTGATGTTTTCTGCTATATTCAGATTAACCATCATTTAATTTAGTTTCTATTACTATTTTATTATGAATAACTTGTCATGAATAGTGGAAATAGTCTGAGGGAGAATATTACTTGTAGCAACACGATAAAGTATAAATGGATTCTACTAAGTTTTTCTAAATACTGCATTTCCTTCACTGGTCTCCTGACACTTTCTGATCACAACATACGAATTCTTAATACTTGTTAAATGTTTACTGTTTGCATTTTATTTGAATGAGTCCATTTCTTTCAACACAATAAAGTCATTATGTAATGGTAAAGGGAGAAAAAGAGGGAGGGAGAGACAGACGGGAGGGGGGGAGATCCACTTTGTTTTCTAAGCCACAATGAGCGAAAGACTGGCAAAGGCTGGGTTGGAAAAGCCTGCGCCCCATGAGATCACTAGGGAGTAAATGTGAACAGCTAGGCTCTGAGGATGTTTTTCCATGACCTGGCTATGAAGTACTCCACATGCTCCTTTGTTGAATGTTTTGATTCTAGAAGGTTATGCTAATTTGGAAAGTTTAGAGAATGCTTTGAGATAGGGCCCTGCTAATACATGTAGCTGAATATGAACTTGTCCTTGGCCTGCATTTTGCCTCAGTCTTTCCTCTTTATTTGTGTAATTACCTATGTATGTTTGCAGGATGTCATGACCTGACCTGTTCTGCCTGACACTCTCTTCCCATGAGAATAACTAATGGCTAAACTACTGCACACCAAAGAGATGCTTTCTCCATGTGAATTCAGGTTGTGCATTGTTTGTTTTTGCACCAAGGAGATATTGACGACTAAAACAACTAAAACTATATTTGTTGGAAAATGAAGCAAATGCTTCTGGAAATGTGAATCAGGGATGTGAGAGTTGATCTTGATTGTTAATGATAAGTTATAGAGCTCCAAGGAAATACAGATCAAAGTGTGTTTCCCGAGACACTTAACCTGTGAGGATTGTAGAGTTATAGTTTTATAACAGTCTGCTATGCTTACCTGCTGTTAAAAGCCCCTTGGAAGGATTTACGTGAGAAGAAGAAAAAAAAAAAAAAAGAAATGAGATGATAAGACGATGATACTATGATTAATTATATTAACCTCAAAGGATAGTGAGAGTTCATAAGCTATGTTGCTACAATTTTGTTTGTCCTTTGGTGGTTTTAAGAAGTTAATACCCATGTATAAAGTCAAGGCCAGCCTCTAAAATATATCTAAAATATATCAAGAGACACCGAGGGCCTTATATCTGTAGCTGAGAAGCCTTTCCCAAAGTTTGCTGATATCCAAGCCTCCAATATAGTGAAGTCAGGTACAGGTCACAATATAGAGACACACTGAGTGTTATTAATGTTGACCTCAGTGAGCCCTCTCCTCTTCTATCCTATCAGAACACAGTAGAAATATTCCATCTACAAACTAGAATGAGAATGCTCTACAGGCATCAATTCCACGAGCATCTTTCAGATGACACTCCTGAAACAAACCTGTGTTGATTTGAACCAGCTGTGCTTTGTAGTATTTGGTTATAAATTCTCAAATGAACTAGGTCAATGTCCCAGGGAATACAAATTTTCTCACAAGCAACAAAACATAGGAAATATCTCCCTACCTAGCTAAGCCTCAGATCAAAATACAGGCTCTAAGAAACTTGAAGCAGAGGGTGTACATAGCCTATAGGACCACAGGAAGTTGGGTACCTGATTGTAGCTTCTGTTTAGACAGCAAAATACTTTGATCAAAGATGAAACAATGCTAAAGTATACAAATTGTATAATAATTGCATAGAGCTATTCTATGTGCCTCACATGGGATGGCATCACAAATGTTGTTTATTAATGAGAGTGCATGTGTGTCTTACTTTTTGAGATGAAGGCACTCTGCCTGCAAGATTCATGTTTAATTCACAGTGTCCTAATTTTTTTAAATAATGGCTAACATGCATTCAATCATGTATTTTGTGAAAATGCTTATCTGATAGCCACTTAAAAATTCAAAAGTGTCAAGCCATTAGCTAATAGCCATAAGGTTATGGAATTTTGTGAGTTTTCTCCATGTGTGCTTAATATGTCTCATGGTTTTTTTCATAATTTCAGCTTTTTTGCCAAGCATTCTAAACCATAAGTTGAGAAAACGTGAGTCACTACCCTTAACTTTGAATATTTTAGCATAAAATGACAGGAAATAATATGTTTAGTGCTGTTCCATAGATACCAGCACATGTAAGTAAGAAGGAAACACAGAACGAGTAAATGGCTGTTAATTAGTCATAATTATTCTTACTTATTAATCTGCGAGCTTTGCCAAAATTGATACGGATTCTAAATTTACTCCATAAGAACCTCGTATGAATTTATAGTCATCATTGAAATAGATTTGAAGCATGTATTCTAGAGTATATTATATTATACACTTGCATGAGTAAAAAAACGGCTGACAGTAGATTACCAACATGTTACAGGAATTATATATCAAGCACTTCCTAAAAGAGTAACTTTAGTATGGGAAAGTATTTCAGCCAGTAAAGTACATGCTACATAAAGATGACTTCAGTTCAATCACACATGTGTGCATATGCACATACATATGTAAAAACATGTATATACATGTACACACTACAGAAACTTGAGGACTTCAGCTTAATCACAGGCAACCACACACACAGACACACAGACGCACATACATGCACACACTAACATGCCTGTCCCTTTCTCTTTCTGTTTGTATCTCTGTCTCTCTCTCTCTCACACACACCACATACATATACTAGCACACATTCTCATGTATGTGCATGTGTATATAGACCTGAGTGTGTACATGCACACATGTTTCAGAATCCAATGATCTTAGAGTGTATATGGTGATTGAGAAAGAATAGGACAAACCTATGTAGGATGGCCAACCCAGAAAGCACCAGTAAGCTGAGTATGAATATTAAATTTTCACTGAGAGGTTTCTCTGTGGCAGGCAGTTACAATAAGGTCCCATCACTCCTCTGAAGTTTTGTAAGTGTCCTGAGAGAAAACATAAGCCCATGTACATAAAAGCACACATCAGTATGCCTCAGAAAACTCCTATGATGGTAATGTGAATTTATGTATTTTAGGTTGTCTACATCTTTATTTGTGTCTACTTTGAAATCCTTGCCTTAATTCCATTTATCTTTCATGTTGACCTTTAGGAGTCAAACTGGAAAGTTTGCTTATATTTTTCTAAGAATACTTTAAATATATAGGTCTCCTTGGCACCCAGGTCTTATTGTTGTATTTCATAATTTTATTGCTAATGTCTAAAGTTGCTGTGAAAGATTACACATTTATTGGTTTATTTGCACCTAGCAAAACAAATGAAAAACAATAAAGAAAATTGACTTAACCAAATGAAACAGATATATCATTCTACAAATATCTGACTAAATTAAAAGACAGATTAAAGATCCTTTCTCTTTCCATTTTCTTCATCAACATGAAGTTTATTTCTATTTCAGTTTCCACTCTTGTGTGTGGTATTCCTTTTACCTGTGGATTTAGAGTACAAGGAACCTAATTATTTACTTTTAGATGTATTTTTCACTTATACTTTAACCTTGTAGAATGTTCCTTTATAATAATTGTCAAAGGCCAACAACCTCTATGAAGAAGAATCACATACTTTGTTCCTCTAGATTTACCAATCTCCTTCCAATTTACTCTACAATTCATACATCAGTTATTAATGCCAACATCATGTTCTTATTTATTCATTTACCATTGAGTTTAATTTATGCTTCTCATAAATGAATGGGTATGTAGTAGATAGAAATATTTAATTTGGTCGAAATATTATTGATAATACACATACAGAGAAGAAAGGGGTTAGGAAGGCAGTGAAGAGAGAATGGGTGGAGGAGGGAGGAAAGGAGAGTGAGGAAGGGAGAAAGAGACAGGTAATCATGATTTCTACTGAGTTGAACAGTGGCCATTTCACACATCCAAATATAACTTAATATTCACCTTTTCGAAACTTCAAAGTAGAGCATTTGAGTGTTGTGTTCTCCGTCATCATTTCATTGGGGAAATAATAGTGATTCTGTGTTGGAAATTATAGGTTTGTAAATTACAGGCTAACAAGAACTATTGGAAAATCTCAGTCTACCTCTTAGAATGTGTGGCTCTGTGTATATGTACCTAAAAATGTTTATAGCTGGAGGCAACAAGAGACGTTTTTAAAGTAACAATGTTCTTCTGTTTTAGTTTGGTTTGGCTTGGTGTTTTGGGACAGAATTTCTCTGTGTAAACCTGTTTGTCCTGAAACCTATTCTGTAGGCCAGGCTTTCCTTCAACTCAGATATCTACTTGCCTTTGTCTCACAAGTGCTGGGATTAAAGGGATGTTCCACCATAGATAGATGGATGGATGGATAGATAGATGATTTAAAATGACTTCATGAAATGGATGGAACTAGGAAATATTATCCTGAGTGAGGTAACATAGTTACAAAATAACATACTTAGTACATATTCACTGATAAGTGGATATTAGGAAAATAGCTCAGAATACCCATGGTACAATTATAGAGTATATGAAGCTGAAGAAGAATGAGGACCAAAGTGTGAAGGCCTCAGTCCTACTTAGATGGAGGAACAAAATACTCTCAGGAGATAGAGAGTAGGCAGAACATGGGAGGAAGAGAAGAGGGGGAGAGGAAAAATTGGGGCAGAATCAGGTGTGAGAGAAGGCTGAAGAGATGTACAGAGAATCAGCAAATTAAACAAAGGTGTGTAGTAATGGGGGATGAGAAACTGGGGGTAGCCAACAGAAAGCTCCAGACACCAGGAGAGCAAGAGGCTCCCAGGACACAATGAGGATGACATTAGCTGAAATATCTATTAAAAGAGAGAGATAAATTGTAGAGTTTATATCCAATGGATAGAAAGAAGCCCTGGTTAAGGGATGGGGCCACCCACCCTTCTCAAAAATTTAACCCAGAATTGCTCCTATCTAAAGGAAATGCAGGGACAAAGAGTGGAGCACAGACTGAAGGAAAGGCCATCCAGAGACTGCCTCACCTGGGGATCCATCCAATATGCAGCCACCAAACTCAGACACTAATGCTGATGCTAAGAAGTGCTTGCTGACAGGAGCCTGATATGGATGTATTCAGAGTGGCTCAGCCAGAGCCTTACTGATACAGATGGGGATGTTTGTAGCCAATCACTGGACTGAGCAGGGGTATCCCAGTGAGGAGTTAGAGGAAGGACTGAAGGAGCTGAAGGGTTTTGCAACCCCATAGAAAGAACAACAATTATACCTGCCAGAGCTCCCAGGGACTAAACCACCAACCAAAAAGTATACATGGAGGGAGCAGCTGTATATGTAGCAGAGGAAGATGACCTCTGTGGAATCAAGGGTAAGGGAGGCCCTTCGCCATATAAGGCTTGATATCCCAGAATAAAGGAATGCTAGGGAAGTGGGGCAGGAATGTGTGGGTGGGTGGGGAGCAATCTCATGGAGGCAGGAGAAGATGTTTAGAATGGAGGTTTTTTGGAGGGGAAACAGGGAAGGTGATAACATTAGAAATGTAAATAAACAAAACAACCAATATTAAAACAGACTAAATAATTTAAATATATGCTTCGATTTGAATGTCAACCTCGTACTCACTCATTTTACAAGCAAACCATTCCATTACAACATCATAGCATGCAGTGATATGACCTGACCGACATTGTCTTTGCCAACATTTATCCTGTTTCTGATTTATAGCTTAATATATTTGGAATATAAAGAATAGATACATCCAAATTTATGATTAAGATGACTGTGATATCTGCTACTTTTAAGATAAGCAGAACTCTTTTTTCCTTTTTTCCCTGGATATCCTCTGTATTTACATTTCAAATGTTAACACCTTCCCCTCTACTCCCACCCCCCCCCCCTGCCTCCATGAAGGTGACATATGTCAGAATAACCATTCATTGTTGCTTTAAATGACAGTAAGAAGTCACTATGAGGATAGCCTGGACAAATAATAAAATAATAGGAATTTAGTTAATGTACAAAATGGTTTATTTTTTTAATATGTCCCATTAAATGTTGAAAATATAGAGTAAGGAAATAACAATTAATATGTGTTAAGTAGTTTTCCTTTGCTTGTGCTTTGTTTTACATGCTTGAGAATTTGACAAGTTTATTTAAACAGAAAATACAGAATTGTATCAGGAAATATGTATATATACACAAAGGAGTAATCCTTTGTAGTGTGATCTATCTGTGTGACTCCCTGAGACCATCACAGACTGCTATTTGTGTTAACCTTCTCAATGGGATATGACAGGAGTTCAATAGAAATAAAATATATTTTCTTAGGCAGGTCTTTGTGAGTTAAGAGATGTAATGGTCCTGAGGCTCTTGAAGAAAAACAAATATCTATGATTGAGTAAAAACTATGTTTAAATCCTTCAGGCAAAGCTAATAGGAGTGTCGGTCACATCAGAGATCCTGTCAGATACCGTTTATGAGAGTGCTGAGCGTGCTCCGCTCTTGGGTAGAGGGCAGATGGTTTTTTCCTTATAAGAGTG
Organism: Micromys minutus; assembly: GCF_963924665.1. Taxonomy (NCBI): domain Eukaryota; kingdom Metazoa; phylum Chordata; class Mammalia; order Rodentia; family Muridae; genus Micromys; species Micromys minutus. Next base: position 43,919,747 of record NC_137955.1, on the reverse strand, counting down.
TGTCATCTTGTGTTATTAATTTGTTTCATTTTATACATTTAGTTATAAAATATAGTTACTGATTACTTATTTTTACTGAACTGGGGTACTGTAATGCATTATAAACAATGAAGGATCCACAGGTACAACTAGGGACACAAACAGCCTGAGAAATTCGCAATGTTTTGTAGGCTTGTGAACACGAAGGGCACTTTATAGATGAATTTTTCACTTTATTTGCCAAGCAGGTGAAGCTCTCAGCATCAGAGTGTCTCAGCTTATGATGAAACAAGAGGTGGCTGAAGCTGGATGTTGTCAAATCAATAGAGATTCAAGATAGCAAAAGGTTAAAATGGAAGTAGGAAATCATTGCTAATGTTGAATGGGTGAGAGTATATTGGCAATAATTAGGAGGGTTAGTTTGCTTCCTTCCTTGTGGAACATGAACAGGTTTGTTTGAAATCTAATTTGACTTTAAACTGTTATAAATTCATGGTTGTTTGGAAGAGGATGATTAAATAATACAGAAAGACAACTTTGCATGCAGAATTTTAAGAGACACTGTGGTGTTTTAAATATGCTTGGCCCAGGAAGTACCACTCTTTGCAGCTGTGGCCTTGTTGGAGTAGCTGTGGCTTGTTAGAGTGGGTGTGGCTTGTTGAGGTAGGTATGGCTTGTTCTAGTAACTGTTAATGTGGTCAAGATCTACATGGCCCTCATCCAAACTATCTTGAACCCAGTCTTCTCCTGTTTGCCCTTGGATGGAGAACTCTCAGCTCCTTCAGCTCCATGAATACCTGGAGGCTGTCATGCTTTCCCCTGTGACAATAATGGAGTGAACTTCTGAACCTGTAAGCCAGAGCCAAGTACATGTTGTCCTTGTAAGAGGTGCCTTGGTCATAGTGTCTATTCACAGCAGTAAAACTTTCACTACTACAGACATTTTTCATCATACATGTCTTTTATGTAGAAAATAGACTTTTCATACAATATATTATAATTACAGTTATCCCTCTCCAAAGGTCTTTCAGAGCCTTTATTTGGCCTCACATTAACCCTAGCAATCTGTTCTAATATTTAGGATCATTTCCTTTAAGTGATTTGTTCTGTTTTTACCTGTGTCTACCTTGTCAACCTGTCTCTTCAAAACTCCCTCAGTAGCACTGCCTCTTTTTAATTTTTTTCTCTATCTTTTATAGTTTCCTTCTCATTAGAGTTGGGAACATCCTATTTTGTCAAATCTTCCTCTGATTCATCACTCTGTCTGCCACTCAGTTAAACACCTCTTACAAACATGGGTTCTTTCTTCTATAAAGTAAGATTACTTTCATTGTTTGGGTTTAAAGTTATGTATTCATGGTATGTCTGTATTACAGCTAGAGAGATTAAATGTATATGCTAAGGGTGAGCTACACCACAACAAGAAACTGAATTTTCCAGTGAACCACACAATCTCATGTGTTCACCGTATGAGCTAATATCCTGCAACACAGAAAAACATCTAATAGAATTCTATGAGTAAAACAAAAAATACATTAAAACAATGAAAAGCAAAATTATAGGAACAATAGAGAAACATTGGGCTGCACAATTACGAATTCTAAGAAAAAGGGAAAAAAGCAAAACCAAAAAATGCATATCTAGATTAATACAGAATGTTATAGAACATTGAAGAGATGCTCCCTGAATCTAAGAAAATGGTATATACTCAAAGAAAGAAAAGCTTGCAGAAAGGAGGAAAAAGAATATGGAATAAAGGAAAAATGTAGAAGGAAAGAGAAAAATGAAGGAGAAAGGACACAAGATGATTGTAGACTGTAAAGTGAACTTATATTTGAGAGAGAAAAGGACACAGCTATATTCTACATGTTTATTCAGTTAAACCATCTTTGACACTAATATCTAAGCAGAATAATTTCAATGTATACAAAAACAAATGTTAACCTTCATTCAAATTATATGCATGACTTCATTTTTATCAAATACATTAACACATGCCCACATATATAAGCAATAATTATTTTAGAAAATAGCATTAATTAACATTAATATTAATAAATTATATAATAAAACATGCTGTTATAAAACATATATTTAGGGGTATTGACTTAAATACATATTGTTTTAGTTTATATAATTATGAATATTGAATTTAGCTCTTAATTTCTGAAAACAACACTACTCTGAGGTGACAGTGTTATGTAATTACTAAAATACCATATGTATAGATTCTTCATTGTTTCTATCGATTTTAATGAATTAAATATCCATTCTAAAACTTTAAATCACTACATGTGTTAAGTTAATAAATTAATATTCTATTATATTTAGAATAGCATTTACAAAAATAGGCAAAGAACTAAACTGACCACAGTTCAAGGAATGGTGATTAAAAATTACTGATCTAATCTTGTAAGACAAATTTTATTTCAGACAAAATATCTACTAGGATGTTAAAATAAATTTTTTCATTTTGTAACTTTGATAACTCATATTAGGAAAATATTTATGTTGACTTGTTTAAATTTAGTACATATATTGCAAATAGCATTAATACCATCACCAAACAAAAAATTAAAATGGCTAAGGTTTTAGAATTTGTATTGCTTCTGTTCAAGTTCACAGATAAAATGACAGTTGACAACCAGTCTAGATACTGAATCCCATTTCAACAACAAGGTCTATAAAGACTAGGCCTATGCAAACATATGATATATTCAAAATACTGTAGTGAATCAAAAGGCCCACCTAACATCTACTTAAGTAAAAACAATGTTTTTAATAGCAGACATCTCAAGTGCTACAGATGTATAAAAAAACTAATAAAAAGGGACACAAACTTAGAAAAGGGTACTTTTTTCCCTCAAATTAACCTGTGAAACTTACCCACACATAGAATTTCAGAGTTATTAATAGATCTGTCCTAAAGTTTCATAGTGCAGGAGCAAATATTAATGCAAGATTAAAGGAAATACTCTGGAATATTTGTTATAAAATAATAACAAAACAATCATAAATATAAACTGGAGAGAAATCTGTAAAAAAACATAAATGCCCCCAAATATGCCAAAGACAGTAATAAATATATAAGAAATACACCATCCTATCTCCGTATTTCACCCCTATGAAATAGAAAGACCAGAGGGACTTTCCAACTAAGGAAATAATTCAACTGCTTATTGTATAAGAACAGCAAGATACAATCATAGCCCGTGTCCTTAAGATGCAGCTGCAGTTTTAGTTTTCATTTAATTTTTATATTTCCTCCATATAAAAAATCAATATTTTTAACAGTAATCAATTTCTAAAGTCTGTACATTTAGTTTTATATTATTTTCTATTTTACTATATTTTTAAATAGAAACTGTGGAAAACATAGCCCAAAGCATAGGCAGGTGAGAATGGAATGCACCACCTGTTGTATTATTTTATTCAAGGAGAGATGGAATGGTATGACCAAGGAATCACTGGAGCCAAGGGAGAGGCTTTGTGTTTGTTTGTCAGTCAAGTGAGACATTCCCTAGCATCAGCAGTGGGCTCTAGAACCATGAAAAGATACAGCTTCCGGGTGAGAAAACTCTCTCCCCCAGTGAGATGTACTTATTATGGATGGTCTGGCCAGATCAGACAAAGGGAGACATAACAAGGTTTCACTAGTCCGACATTGTCTTATCTTTACTGTTTGTTGCAGAGATAAAGCTTATTGGGCTCAGCCAGAAGATACAAAGTGATTGTTAAGAGTCAACTTTCCTACAAAGCAAAACAGAGCCAGAAAAAGGTGGTTATAAATGTGAGGGGGACAGGAAAACACAAAAGGAAAAAAAAAAAAAAAGCCAAGATTTAGCTAATGTACTGCATGCTAATTGGTAAATGATGAAAGAAAAAATGCCTCATTAAATGAACTCAACGAAGCATTTTTTAAAAAGTGCCAAGTTCCATTGGTATTACTGAGAGGCTTGCTTCTTTCTGAAGGTATCTGGAGGAGCAGTGAATAGATCTGGGGAGAGGGAGGTAGAGGGCTCACTGAGAGGAGGGAAAGCTGGATGTATTATAACAGAGAAAAACAAACATACAAAGCAATCAATGTTTATTTGGAGTAGTGGTTGATAACTACATTAAGAAAAATAGATTTTAATTTTTAACCTATATCACCCTTTGTTGGCATTTTAATTTACATTTGTACGCATTATGCTGAAAACTGAAAAGCAAGTGTATGAGTCTCTGGGGTGGTTAACACATGCTAACTCACTCCATGTGATAGTCTAAACCTTAAGAGTCCAGTCTCATGCACTTTCAAATTCCATAGAAGTAAACTATAGATACCATTCTATGTAATTTAGCAAATACAAAATAATTCAACTTTAGTTCATTTTAGACAAATGTTTTCATTAACATTTGAGAATCACTCACCGTTCTGAAAAAAAAAAATCTCATTTGCTAAAATAGGGCAATTAAATAGTGCAATTTAAAATTCATAAAATTCAGAGTGTTGGCAAGAGGGTAGCACACACCTGTGATTGCTGAGCTGCTCTGAAAGTTTCATTTCCTGATATAAAATTCTAAAGCTCCTGGCTTTTTGTCAGGCACCATCCAAACAGCAACAGACGCCAACTTTCACATAAATAGCATTCAGTTCCCCAGCCCAGCCAGAAAATCCACACTTCCTTTTGAATTTTCTAGTTATATTAGTACTAAAAGTTTTAACTCCTTTAGTATATAACTCTCAAGTGTTTTTTTCTTTTGTTTGTTTGATTGTTTGCTTGTTTATAATGCTGAGTTCTGCTTGAACATACTGCATATGACTCATTAATCTTCAAGAATGTTTGCAAAAATTCGTAAATATAACAAAGTTTCTACAGTCCTTTAACAACTTCCCTTGAATTGTTTCTATGAATTCATTTATGAATGTTTTAAAAATTATTATGAAGTAAAATAATCTGCTTGTAAAACAAAGAGGAGATTTAAGGTTATTTATTTTCATACTACATGGTCATTTATTGACTTAGTTTTCTGTGGTTCACTTGTTAATATTAAGAGACTAGAGACGATTCACCTTTGTGATAGCATAAAATCCCTGCCTTATGTTTCTTGGTCTAGTTCTGTCTACTCAATAGTTACCTACTTACTGACCTATATTCAAGTTACCAGTCCACATCTTATAAGTCAAATGTAAACCAATTGGCAAGTGCTAAATAAATATCAAAAAGAAAAAAGTATGCATAAATACTATTTTTTATATTATACTAGTCATAATGGAGTGCACAAATGTATGTAGCAAGGTTGCATGATTCTAGTAATAAGAACTCATGAAGTCCACTCCATAGTACAAATTGACTTAGCATTCTGTATTATTAATTGAAAATATAATATCCTGTGCATATTGGATCTATCATCAGGTCAAGAGGAATTGAAATGAAAGCCTGGTTAGTGACTATAACCATGTGAACAGTCTTATAACCTTAAGGCCTTGCAATATCATTTGTAGTGGTGGTTAATCTTCAATGTCAGTATGAAAGGATTTAGTCTTACTTAGGAGATTTGAAGCAGAGCTCCTGGTGTGCCCCTGAGAGCATTTAGAGAGAGAATTACCTGAGAGGTCAGGAACCAACCTGAATGTGGTTTGCATCATCACAGCAGATGGAGACTGGATGGAATAAAACTATAAATAGTAGGAAGACAACTAAGAAAACTCTTCTTCCTGTTTCCTATACTTCTGCCACACTGTTTTGCAGCCTTGCACTGAGGTTCTTAGCCAGTGAGGTCCCTGGTCCTGGAGGACTGATTCCTCTGACAGAATTGCCCCATGTGAAGTTTATTTTCTATGTCTCTTAGATAATTTTTAGCTTTGCCAAAACTTAGTGTGTTTCTGGTTTTAGATGCAGCATCTAAAGTTCTGTCTTGTCTCTGATCTTGCTTTCTCTACTGATGGGGACTGTCAAAATCATTTCAGCTCAAGCAATGTGAAAGGATTCATATCCTTCCCCAGGAAATGTTAAGACTGCCTCATTAAAACAAGTCTCAACAAAACATTTTCTTACAACTTAATCTTGTCAGCCAATAATCCATAAACTAATTACTATGAATTTCTTAGTAGCTGGACTCACATTATGGTTGAAAAATAAATAAATAATTTATAAGTGTTCCTGACATATATGATTGTTTCTACAACCTCATTATCTTAGATAAATTGGATACTTTAATGGAATAGAGTTCATACAAAATTTCTTCAATAAACTCAAAGTACTTTCTTTTAAAGCTGTGGTAACAATGCGAATGTTTGATTTCAATCACCTCCCCCACCCACATAGGAAACAATGATATATTAGGAAGATATTTGTAGTAAAAATTATATTTTATATTTAAAACATTAAATAAAATATCATATTCTGATATGAACAGTTAGGTATTGTAATATACCATGTAGTTGGTCTATATGCAAAATGGCTTTTCATCTGTTAGAAAAACTTGATTCTAGAGAGTTACTCTATAGAAAAAAAATTCTACTCAGGAGATATAAGAATAAAATAGCCAAATCTACCTTATTAGTCTATGAAATGCTTAAGAAAAATAAAATAGACTGTTGTGGTTATGGATAGTGATTAATATGTCTTAATATAACAGTTTCTGTTAGAAGCTAGCATTTAAAATATGTGCAAATAAAAAAATATAATGCTCAGATCTTGCTTAGAAAAATTCAATTCCATCTTTAGAAAATAATAGTTTTATAATTATTGCTATGATATTTAATGAAAATCAAATTAAGAAAGTAAGAACAGAGTGTTGAGAAGTTAAATGTGACAAAATGACTTGCCAACATACCAGGGAAGTAAAGAAAGAAGATCTGTTTAAAACATGTTGTCTGAAGGTCAAGCCCAACCGTATGCTTTGTCCTGGATCTTCAATGGCCTTTCATAGCAACAGCATCTCTTACTTGTCCAATAGTCCGTTGACAGAACCATAATCTATATGAAACACAGCTGTAAGTCTCATTTGATTATTCAACCATCTCGGTATTTATCTGCTCATGGATGATGATGTGTGTGAGCATAAATACAAGAGATATTTAAAATAATGTTCCAGGCAAAGAATTCTGACAAAATTATAACATAGAAGAGTTCTGGGGTTCACAGATGGCAACAAAACCTTCAAGCGCTAAAAAGTTGAACAGAAGAAATATTGTTATTTATAAACATGTTCAGTGGCCATTACATGGGTTAAAAAAATTCTACACTAGAAATTAAATGTTATCATCTCTCTTTAAATAAAATTTGTTGAAATGTTTTGTCTGTTGCTGGGTATTTGTAATGTTTAGGGTTAGAATGTACCTTTATATAAAGTTTTGGAAATATTTATCATCAAGAGAATTTTTCTGAAAAAAATTTTAAAAGCTGAAGTTTAAACTTTATTTATCCATAAAATTCTTTGCAAATATAGATTTTGAAATGACATGTCAAAATTTTACTTTTAAAATTCTGAATCATTTCTCATAAACCAGAACAGAACAGACTAATTATTAGAATGCATTCACATGAAATTTCTGTTCTTCAAAGCTTCATATTTTTCTCCTATTTCTTGATGTTAGAAACGTTTTAATAAATTTGTTTATGTTTATTTTATGTGCATGACTGTTTTGCCTCAATGCGTATATGTGCACCACATGCATTCTTGATGCCCAAAATGGTCAGATGAGGGTATTGGGGTGCCAAGAAGCTGGGGTTAAATATAGTTGTGAAATACTATGTGGGTTGTAGGAACTGAACCCAGGTCCACCATAACAGCAACCAGTGTTCCTAATCCCCATGTCATGTTTTTGTAAAGTTTTCAGGTCCTGTGCACTTCTTCTATACCATGTAGAGATGTTGTTTCCAAGGCACCCTATGGGTCTATCCTGTCTTATTTAATACAGGCCTTTTGAAAACATTATATCCTGGGTTTTGTGCCTTCCTTATTTGCAGTGGTTACCATCCTAAATAGACATTTTATTGAGTGAGGCTGAAGTCATGATTTTATTGCTCATGCTCTCTCTGCCTATTTTCAAACCCTTAAGTACATTACAGGTGTTTAGCTGTGAGTTCTGTGTGGTATTAGAGGTTGACAATAGCATCTGAACTTTCTTTCCTTTAAGGGTCCTTGAGACTTCATATACGAATAAATTCATATATGAAAATTATTTTGATACTTAAATATCAACACTAGCACCTTTGCCATCGTTGACATTTTGAATTAATTCACAAAGGAAACTTGAGCACCCAGGACAATCAGGCACCTTTAAGATACAATTTTGATGATTTCGTATAGACTATTGTGACATGGAGCCAACACTTAAAAAGGCCTGCTTTGGCATTTAAAAATAATTAAATATCTTCTAAATGACTTTATATAATCTTATTCTAATGTGATTTAGAGTATGTGATAAAAATGGAAGAAATCACCATCAGCCCAGGTGATACACAACGTTATTTGGATTTCAAAGGTTACATGAAAAGAGAAGATGTAGATGCACCTCAGGTGCATTAGATTACACGAGGCGTCCTCAGAGTACTTTAATCCACTCTTGTAATGGAAGAGCTGACACACTTCAGGATGACCCTGCCTGTTACTTTTAGCTTTCTCAAAGCTGTGACTCCCAATGCTCTGTTGCTTCTCCCAGCCTTTTGCAGTAAATGTATTTATAGGCAGTGGGATTGCTGGAGTCTAAGTAAAATGATGAGTGTCACAGTTAACAGTTCCATAACATGAATGCTTTAAGAAGTATATAGTAGAAAGTCTCTACAAAGAAGTGCTGATACATAACTCACATTTAGATCTCAGTTTAGTGACCAGAACTGGTGACATTTTCACTGTTTCATTTCTACCCTTATATTTCTGAATCATTCTTACAGTTTTACTTCTTGAGGTGTCCCTTTATTCGACTGCTCTTGTCCTCTAGCCAGGATGCTTAAAGAATTTACCTTCTATCTTCTTCTGCCATTTTTTTTTAACTTCTGTGATTTTTTTTTTTTTTTACTACTTAACACTTGGATCTAATACAGTCAAGGTCTGAGTTGAACCACATGATCTACTGTGATAAATTCCTTGAGTAAGCAACATTAAGGCTTTCCTTTCAGCATGTGGTTAAAAGAAAGTGTTAATGAAAAGGAAAGAACCTCAAGAGTGAGAGTCAGGGAGGGGGAGCTGCTCCAAAACTATTGGGTTGTGTGCCTCAGGACACTTGCTTGTTTATTTCCTACTCTCAGTTCCTATCTATTTTTTTTTTTTTAAATTATAACCCAGAGGGTTACAAGAGCATCTGTTTGTTGTATGTAGATTGGGGGGTAGAGGGGAACATTTTCCCAGTGTATCTCAGCCAACATTTTTTTTATGTTAATCTTAATGTAACTTTCTAAGGACTCTTTTATACTTTCATACCCTCAGTTTTCTGAGGCCAGTACCTTCCCTGCTTCACAGTTGTTCAGTAATTTTAGTGGGACATTGTTGTGTTTGAATAAAATAGGTTATCCATAGGACCATGTTTTTGAACTTGTTATGAAACACTTAGGAGATGGATCTTTTGGTGGATGAATTGCATCACTGGTGTAGGATTTGAGGTTTAGACATTTCCACTATTCTGTTCTCTCTGTCTCTGTCTCCTTGTCTCTCTGTCTCTGTCTGTCTGTCTGTATGTATGTCTCTCTCTCTCTCTCTCTCTCTCTCTCTGTGTGTGTGTGTGTGTGTGTGTGTGTGTGTGTGTGTTTCTTCTGTGTGGAGGAGCATCTCATTTGTTACTTTCCTGTTCCTGCAGTCAGACATGCCTCCATTGCTATGAATTCTGTCCCACTGAAATTGTAAGTAAAAGTAAATCCTTCCTTTTCTTGATTTTCCTTGGGAGAATAAATATCACAACAGCATAAAAAACTAAACAACAAAACGTAAGACAGAAATATTCTCCAGACCTTTCCTTGTCAGCTGTGATACTGCATCAGAAAGCCCAGTGCTCTATAATCCTAGTTTATACTGAAGTCAGCAAGACATTGAGGTCTTGCAGGTTAACAGATGAGAGATCCTTTTAAGTCCTGCCACCTTTCCAAGTGACAGCAGGGTTTCTGCTGAGCTACTTACACAAGAACTCAAGCAGGTTTCCTTCTGTGTACTTCCACACCTCCTTAGCCAGAGGAAGAAGAGCACCAGGGCAAATGTGCATAGACTTTGAAAGCACTGAGCAAAGGTCAGCATAGGTTACTTTAACCCAAGTTCCCGTGGTCACAAAAGTATTCATGTCCAGCATAAAGCTGAAGAGGATAAAAGAAATCCCTTTTACTTATGAAATAAAGTAATGGTAAGATTAGAGAAGCAGTGATAATTACCATATCTTTCTCTATCTCTATCTCTAATCTCTATCTTTAATCTCTCTCTCTCTCTCTCTCTCTCTCTCTCTCTCTCTCTCTCTCTCTCTGTATACACACACACACACACACACACACACACACACACACACACACATATGCAGAACACAGGAAAGTACACTAACTCTTTCATCTGCTAGTACTTTAGTTATGGAGACATAATTCTATAGTGCAGGAAGTTCATGGAGGTGTGTAACATGTCTCCACACTGCTCCCTTCTTCTTGCCATATTGAATAACAAATGAAGTCAGGTTAAAAAGTCATCAGACATCCTCAGTCATAGGACCTACTGCCATGATTGGAGTCTCTCTCTAATTCCAGATATTCTTAAATTTGCAAAAATGGTCCATGCAATCACAGTGCTCTCTAAAATTTCATGTCTGCTACATGCGTGAAATGTGGTTGTCAGAAATTACTCTTCTACATAGCTCTATCACCTCTAAATGACATGGGTTTATATTTGGTCTCAATTATTAGGAATATTGAATTTGTCTACAGCACTTTATGCAGAAACACTCGAATGTCAGGTGACTCTTTCATAATGGCAGGCATGTCATTATTGAAAAAAAATCATTTATTACTAAGCCATTTGATAAAATGTCAAAAGACTTTTGTAACTATATTTCAGACTGACCTTGTGCTACCTGTAAATCCTCTTTAGCATAGCATCCTGTGATCATTTGTAAAACTGCAAATTGTCGTCAGAGCTTAAATGATTTTTAACATGATTGATGAGCAGATTATTTTAGACAAAATCAAAAGCTTTTTTAACAGTCAATTTCATTATTATTTATTGATTGTATTCAGGACTATGGAGCTAGCTCGAATATATTCACAACTTAATGGATATTGATTGCCATGAATAATGGAAATGTACCTTATGATTAATGGTCTATTCATCTGAAGTTGATGTTTGAACAAGTTCTCAAAGCATGGAGTGGATAAATCTACTAGAATGTGGAATAAAATGAGAATATTATTTTCTTTGCCATATAGTAAGCTGAAGTATGTCTAAAATCTAAAGGCAAAACTTCACAATGACTAAAAAACAATGTCTTATCTTAGTAATGGGAAACTGTAAACAACATATATAAGTGAGAAAAAGTCTATTTTTGGTAAAAGGAAAATATTGTCTATATATTATAGCACAAATTTAAACAAAGTAACACATATTATTACTAAGGCAGATGTGATATAAACTCAAAATATATGACAACATGATGCTTGAAAACCTTCATGCTCTCCCTCACCTGAAATTTAAAGGCTACATTTTTGTCCTACACTTATGTAAAACCAGGAATTGGTAAATGTAAATAGTTTAGCACATCTTCTTAGCTGAAACAAGATTTTGTTTTTTATTTTGGTCATAGCGGATGGAAATTTTTATTGTTTAATCCATTAGAAAAAAAACATTTCCACGAGTGAAGATTTGTCTTGGATAACTGAACAAAGAATGATTTTGAGAGCCAATATTTTCATTGAACGGTGTCAAATCAGCACACATGATTTGCTTAATCAAAAAATCGGTAGTTATTTTGTTGTGTGTGTTCAGAGATTTAATTGGTCTTCCTTTAAGAGACAGGTGCCCCTTTTGCATGATCATACCTTCTTCACAGAATACTGTCATTTTCTTAATTTTACTAATCTATGGTAAATTGTAGTCTTTCTAAATACATACTCCTAGCTGTCGAATTTCCGAATATCAAGCAGAAATGCTGTATCATTTATTGATTCCTGCCCATTTTTTTTCAACAAAAGCTTTGAAAAAAATAGGTGTGATGGTTTGTATATGCTTGACCCAGAGAGTAGCACTATCAGGAGGTGTGGTATTATTGGAGTGGGTGTGGCCTTGGAGTGGGTGTGGCCTTGTTGGAGTGGGTGTGGCCTTGTTGGAGTGGGTGTGGCCTTGTTGGAGTGGGTGTGTCACTGTGAATGTGGGCTTTAAGGTCCTCATCCTAACTGCCTAGAATTAGTCTGCTTCTGTTTGCCTTTGGACCAAGATATTGAACTCAGCTCTTTCTGTGGAATGTCTGCCTGGGCACTGCCAAGGATATCAGACTCAACCTCTGAAACTGTAAGCCAGACCCAGTTAAATGTTGTCCTTTATAAGACTTGCCTTGATCGTGGGGTCTGTTCACCACAGTAAAACCCTAAGTAAGACAATAGGTAAGAAATTTCTTCAGCAAATTCGAAGTATAAAAGACTCTTGTGCTCAAAGGAATAAAACCATGTTCTATGGGATCTCTACTTTTTCTAATTCTTAGAAAAAATTACCATTTCCATTTTCTGCCACACTCTTGCCCCAAGAACTAAAACAAAAAGCAAAAACAAAACAAACAAAAGCCCAATAACTCACCACCACCACCAACAACAACAACAACAACAAAAGCCACACATATATTTGGAATATATCAAGGCTCATCACCCCCTTGTTCAATTTATGTCTAGAGCACAGAAGAGGAGACTTCATCAGTGATGTAGCCCTGTTTACCACTTTGCAGTGCCGCCCTGAATTGGCTCTCAGCCCACAAAGTAGCAATACTTCGGCACTGTTGGGCACTGCTCCTTTTAACCTTCTGCACTCATGGTTCCTGATAATACATCCTGCTGCCTGTCAGGAACAAAGTCACACACAGCCCATCCCTCCTGGCACTGTATGTCAACACCTGACATGTGTTTCCTACCTTTTGGCTATGTCCATATAACATTCCCTTCAGTAAAATTTCAACCATCTGTTTCCTGCCTAGGCATGCCTGATTAAAACATAATGGCTATCCACAATGCATCAGCTGCACTACTAAGTGCCAGCTCACTGCTGATGGCTCATGCTTATAAAGAAAAGGCTGCTTTCTATTTGTTCAGACCACGAAGAACAAGAGGCATAGTCTAAACGTCCATATAACGTGATAATTTACTCAGGTGAAAACAAATGACCAATGCTTATTGTAGGTAGGGGAAGTCAGCAACTTAATAAACTGCACAATAGACTTCTCTTTACTTGGCTTTAGGTTTTAAAGGAGAGGATGCATAATGGCATTTATAATGGTTCCTCTGCTTGAAATCTTGTTTGATTTAATTAATATTTATTAATTTCAAAGAAAACATTTCTTACTTGACTTCTTATTTTGTGAGAGGACTTGAAATTTTTATATTCATTCAATAAAAGTACAATTACATATTGATTTCATATTGATCTAAATTTTGTAGTTGAGCAGTTCATACTTCTAAATTCTGCTTTTACATTGCTGTCAACAGACAACTCTAAAGCTAAGTAAACGATAGAAGATGGTCACCAGATCATTGCCTCTAGACATTTTGTGAATATAATATCATAATGAGGTTGTAGCTCTTATTTTAAAATAGAGACTTAAAAATATATCACTCTTCCAATTTTTATGAAAATTTCCTACATTTAAAATGTACAAATATATTTTTATATTAAGTGAATTCAAATTTCTGGGCAAATGAGAAAGTATATTTTGTTATCGATCATGTTTTCAAAAATATTCTGCAATTATCAAAACAATGGGTTGGTGAGTGAGAGGTAATGTATATGTAAGAAAAAGGCAGGATGACTAATTTATTACACTTAGACTAAGTATAAAGTAAAAAGCAGGAACAATTCTTCAATATGCCTCAAATGTATTGAAAAATAATCTAAAATAAATATCCGTGAGAATGGAATAAAGATTCTAGAAACTGAGAATCTCAAAATCCCTAAAGTCTCAATAAAGTGTTTAAATTATTAACAACTCTTTGTACTGGAAAAGTAAGTCTTAAAACTTTCCAAACTCTTATTTAATGATGTGAGTCTTTGTCTAGGTGAAATTTTCAACATGTCTGATCTTGTGTGTGTGTGTGTGTGTGTGTGTGTGTGTGTGTGTGTGTGTTTGTGTGTCTTTCAACTGGGAACATAAATGGTCCAAGGCAGGAAGAAACCCCATGCCAGGATTTTTTTTTTTTTATATAAAACAACTTTATTTTACGAAACAAGGATAAATGTACAGATTTTAAACATTTTTTGCTTAAAATTATACATTTTTGTCAGTACTTTTTCATATTTTAACATAATTTTTACATAAAACTATATGAATATATTTTTTAGTCAGTACTTGATTTTTTCAAGGTTTGATTGTATGCCTTGAAAACTTAATAGCTACAATGAGCTAAAGTACATGTAAAACAAAATGTAACATGGAAGTAGTCAAAGTTTTCTTGTTTTGTAAATATTTTTTTTTGTTTTGTTTTGTTTTCTTTATTTCTTGGACTTCATACAGTCTGTGAGTTGTTTCTGGGGGAGTGCAAGCCTCTGGGGTTAGCATCCCACTATCAGTGACTGCATATTATGTCTGTTCTTTTGTGACTGGGTTATCTCACTCAGGATGATATTCTCTAGATGCAGCCATTTTCTTAAGAATTTGGTTAAGTCATTGTTTCTGGTGGCTGAGTAGTATTCCATTGTGTATATGTACCACAATTTTTGTATCCATTCATCTTCTGAGGGACATCTGGGTTCCTTCCAGCTTCTGGCTATTATAAATAGAGCCGCTATGAACATTGTGGTGCATATATCTTTGTTGTGTATTAAAGTGTTTCTGGGGTATATGCCCAGAAGTGGAATAGCTGGGTCTTCAGGTAGTACTATATCCAATTTTCTGAGGTATCGCCAGACTGATTTTCAGAGTGGTTGTATTAGTTTGCAACCCCACCAACAGTGGAGAAGTGTTCCTTTCTCCGCAGCCTCGCCAGCATCTGCTGTCATCTGAGTTTTGGATCTTGGCCAATCTGACTGGTGTGAGGTGGAATCTCAGGGTTGTTTTGATTTGCATTTCCCTGATGGCTAAGAATGTGGAGCACTTCCTCAGATGTTTCTTGGCCATTTGGTGTTCCTCAACTGAAAACGTTTTGTTTAGTTCTGTACCCCATTTTTTAATAGGGTTATTTGATTCTCTGGTGTCTAGCTTTTTGAGTTCCTTGTACACCTTGGATATTAGGCCTCTATCTGATGTGGTGTTGGTAAAGATCTTTTCCCATTCTGTTGGTTGCCATTTTGTTTTCTTGTGTGTGTGTGTGTGTGTGTGTGTGTGTGTGTGTGTGTTTCAACTGGGAACATAAATGTTCCAAGGCAGGAAGAAACCCCATGCCAGGATTTTGAAGATATTTTTTTACCTACTCAGCTATTATAAACAATGACTTTATGAAATTCCTAGGAAAATGGATGTATCTAGAAAATATCATCCTGAGTGAGGTAACCCAGTTACAAAAGAACAGACATAATATGCAGTCACTGATAATTGAATACTAGCCCCAGAAAGCTCTTAATACCCCCCAAACAACTCACAGGCCATACGAACTCAAAACCAAATCAAAACAAAAACAAACAGACAAAAAAAAAAAAAAAAAAAAAAAAAAAAAAAACAACCCACCAGAGGCTAAAAAGTGAAAGCCCCAATCCTTCTTAGGAAACAAAAATAAGTGTATAGAACCTTCTCAGAATGTGGTACACCTGGGCCTTAAATCATTAATAATTCAAGAGCTAAGAATATAGCCTTGTGGCAATTTTTGGTATTCAAAAATCATCATTGTTTATACACACCACAAAAACTCTGTTTCCATATTATGTTCTGTTCTACATGTACTTTATACTTATGGTAACTAGTAAGATTAAGATTTCAATGTATACTATCAAACTTCTAGAAGAATTAAATACTGACAGAAATATATTCATATAGTTTTATGCCAAACTGCTTTAAAGAAATCTGTACATGTATCTATCTTTTTAAAATAAACTTGTAAGAAAAAAGTACACTTAAAATATTTTTATAACTCACCTATACATCAATTTTTAAAAAAAATGTCAACATGTCTTATTACAAGCTTTATGATGACTTTTATTGCTAGATATTATACTGATTCTTTTAAAACCACACCCTTTTTGCCTTACATACCATAAGATAAGGAAAATATATATTTTGACAAAAAATTTAAAAGATGTCCATGACTTTGAATGGGTTGGACCTTCTTTCCCTATACTCCCAATGGTATGACAGATCCTGAGATAAAGGTTACATTTCAACAGGAAAGTTTAAAGATAACTTTAAAGCATCTCTACTGGTTATGGAAAGTGAGGGGTTGGGTATGTATGCCATTGTGGATGCCAGAGTCCATTTAGGTGGGTGCAGAGGTCAGAGGTCTGAGGTCTGAGGTCTGAGGTCTGAGGTCAGCGGTGGTTTTTTTCCACAATCATGATCCACAATTAATGATCTAAAGTGGTAGAACATTTCAGCAAATAAAAGTATAATAGTGGTAGGGGAGTATTCAAAGCGTTAAACATTTGTAATTACATTGAGACATTTTAATATAAAGTTCTCTTGATTGAAACCATTAAGTACTATGTAACAAGCAACAGTAAGCTCCATTAGAAACATTACCTCTTAGCTGTTCTCCAGTGCATAGCATATTTGTCCTCTTGTTCTGCCTGTGCGGAGCCAAGGTCCAGCCTATCAGAACTGAGGCTTTGCAGGAGGCTTTGAAACATGCTTGGGTCTAAGGTGTGCATGCCAAATCTCATCTCTAAAGCCAGCTTTTCAGCCTAGTAAAGCAGCATATGACATTTTCCCTGTAACATTTGTCATAATCTCTGAGACTCTGGAAATGAAATGTGCCATTTTCTGGTCACTGAGAATGGTTATGGAATTTGGATTGAGGCCATATTACAGCAAAAATTAAGTATTACCTGTAATTGTATCTGAGTCTGAGGAGGGGTAGAGATATGAAAAGTCAGGTGGGAGGAGTCAATAAGTTGCCCGTGGTTAGTAGAGCGGACAAGTGTTGCCTTTGAAGAAAAAGTAACAGTAAGGAATTTTCAAGACCAGACTTGTATGTAGGATAGATTTGAGAAAAGGCCCTTCATAAATGAGAGTTCCACCAGAGGGGCATTCTAATAACATAGGAACAGAGACAGAGGACGACAATGGTGTGAAGAGTAAGTGCCGTAAGATATATAATCTCATTCAAGGCACATCTCCTAGGGGTCCTGAGACCTGTCAGAGAAATACCTAGGATTTCAGTGGAAAGAAGTCCCTTCCCACATGATGGGAAACTCAGGAGGCTGTGGAGATGTTCTAGGAAGAACCAATATGACTGTCGTTGAGTTAGTCATCAAGAGAGGCAGAGGCAGGCTCCAAATAGAGGCAGAAAAAGCTTCAGTGAGCAAGAGATAGAGCAAGCAGCTCTGGGAGGGCATTTGTCAGAGGAAACAAGGAGAGACAATTGGGTAGAGCAGGAATAGGAGAAAACTGGCTGAAGAGACATACTTGTATGCTGGAACTGGTGTTGGATATGGTGAGTGGCCTAAGGCAGCACAGGCAAATGATCCCCACCTTAAGAGGGCCCAACAGACTGTTCTCATTAGAGTGCCTAGGATTTCAGAGGCCCAATTGTTTCTCAAAGGTTTTGGCACCAATGAGACTACAGGGAAGCCACTGAACCAGACAGTGGGTAGTGGGTAGAAAGGAACGTTTACTGGGGCAATAAACCATGGAACTGCTTCTGAAAATAGAAGGCAAAAGGTTGACTGGAAAGCAAATGAATTTTGTATATGACACTAAGATTGGGGGTTTTGAGTCTGTATCTTACAGACTGTTATGATCAATTTGGAACTGGGTTCTCCTTACCCAGGTACCCGAACTTTGCTATAGACGAGTGAGATCATGTGGTTTTGTTGTTGTTCTTCTTTGTTTGTTTCTGTTTTGGTAAACAGAGACCTACCTTACCAGCTTCTCGAGGCAGGCTAAATTGAGCTTCCGTGTAGCCAATAGCAATCCTTTTCTCTAACTGGTCAGATCTTTCTGTTCAGGACATGGTCTGTCACCCTGCCATTTACCAGGGCATTATTGGACTGAACAACCCTTTGCCTCTAAAAGTGGTGAAGGACAAAGGGAGAGAGAATTGCTACTTTCGATCTTCCTCTGCAGATTTCCTGCTGCAGCTGGTTCCTTTCCGAGGAAATTCTCTCATATTGAAATCCAGGGTCCTCTGCCTTTATGTTCTCTTTGTTTTAGCATTTGCTGTGCCTGATGTTGGTGTGTACCCATTCACCAATTTATCTGAATATTTTCCTTGTGTGCCTGTATTTTTTATTTAAATTTCTCTTTCCCTGAAGGCTGCTATCTCACATTGGTTTCTGACAGCTGGGCCCTGCCTTCAGGTTCTGGGCTCTGGACCTCCTATGTCATTCTCCTGGGCTGCTCTGCCTCTCTGTGATTTCCCACACGGTTTACATTAGCTTGGCTGTTGCTGAATTCTGTCTTCTGCTTGTTTGTTTTCCGGCTCCATTGACTGAATATTGTTTGCTTTTCATTTCCAGGAGATTTCATATTGTTTTCTTTTTTTCATTGCCTTCATTCTGTACCTGGTACCATTCACTTACTGATTCCAGATATTTATTCAGAGAAGCTTTAAATATTTTCTATAGGTATGCTCGAAAAGCTATGCTTGATAAAGTTTTTTATATAGTCTTATATCATGTTTATTATCCATCTACTCTAAATTAATTTAATTAGATTGGCCAACTCAGACATCAATAGACTAGTACAGTGCTTAAAACTAGAATGTGGTCGTCCTGGAATTACAAAAATTAATAGTTGGATGTAAATTTACACTCTTTGCCAATATTGTAAATTGAATTTTACAAAATATTTGTTGATAAAGAATATAGCATCATTTACTGGGGAGCCCTGGATAATGAAAATCCAGAGATGGCATTGACTCCTGTCTACGTCACCTGGGGGTACCTTAGGATGCATTGTACCAGAGCAGGTGTCATGTGATGAGGTACAAGAAGCTTGCAGCTCGATTTCTCTCCCCTCCTCTTTTTATGGTCAACACTATAATAGAGGCTCTGATCTTCTAAAGGCCCTGAATGCAAATAGTACTGCATATAAATTCATGCAATGGAAGGAAAGAAGGAAAGAGAGAGAGAGAGAGAGAGAGAGAGAGAGAGAGAGAGAGAGAGAGAAAGAGAGAGAGAGAAGAGAAAAAGGTTTGGAGGTGGTGTCCAAAACATTGCTAGAATAAAATGAATGCCACAAAAATCATCATCAACAACAGAAAAAAACTAATAGAGAGACAAGAAAAATCTATGGTTATAAAACTCCAGAGACAATGGTCTCCTAGGGAGACATTCACAGCTGACACTGAGAAGAAAATAAGAATGGGTGTTTTAGAGGGGAAGAGATTATTCTAATAACACCTCAAATACATAAACATGTGACAGATAAAAATAATCCATAATTAAAGGAGGTAAAATAAGTACCCATCCTTTATATGGTATACTATATGAAAGGCTGCTATATAGAGGACAGTTGATATGCATAGAAAAAGAAATCAGCCATGGACTTCTATATGCCGAATATAATGTACTTTGTAGAGATTGTGAAGGAAGACAAAACAGACCTGGAGAGGACAAGGTAATAGCAAGGGAGTACTGAAGTACCCTGAGCTGAGACACTTCCTTCTCTGTTGAGCATAGTGTGAGGTGAGAGACACTCCCCAGGGAAGTAGGGATTTATACGAAGGTAAGGTTATAATATGAACAGAAAATTACCAGGAGATATGAACTGGCAGAGAACAGGAAATCAAGTCAGCCAATCAGAAGAGGGAGAGAGTTTTGGAACTGTAAAATATACAAAAACACCCACCATATGAAAGATACATAGAGATAATTTAAGAAGTTTTCAAAATAAAGTTTTGCTTCATATACTACAATACTGATGTGATTCTCAACAATTTCATACATATTTACTGTATTTTGTTCTTATTTCCCACTGCTATCTCTTCCCTTCACAAAACAAAAATATCTGGTTAAATCACTGTAAATTCATAACAAATCCACTGTAAAGGACTTCAAACATTTAATGCAGACACAAAGAGTTAGTATACCCCGAGGAATACAAAAATGGAGGAACTCTTGTAGACATCATCTACTTAAATTTTGACCAACTTTTTTTTTTCAGAAATTAAGAGAAAGCCCCCCCCCCCAAAAAAAAAAAACTGAGAAAGACCATAGTGTCACTCAAACATTATGTAGGGCAAAGTTGTCATTCAAAATGAAGACCAATAACAATGTTCTCATACCGATTAAAATGCAATATTGCTATTCAGTTGATTATACTGAAGAAATACTTAGGATTTCTTCAGGTACAAAGTAAGTAATATGAGATGGAAGTGTGGATACACATGAAAACTAATAAGAATAATTACTTAAAAACAAGTGATGGTGTAAATGAATGTGTAAACGATTGTGATTCACTGGAGTGAGGAAATGACCCCAGAGCACAGCCTCAACACACAGGGTCTACTATGAACCTGGATCTACTATTTTCAGAAGGTAGATGTAATGAATAACTATGCTGATACCTTCTCTTATTCTTCTATCTTCATCAAGTTAAAGATAAACATAAAGTATGGTATTTGGGTTGGTTTGCAAAATATAGATATGATATGTATTGAAATCTATCTACAGAAAGAACTAGAAGAATATAACTATAGAAAGTCTGGCTTACTTAATGTTACTCAGTGTTAAAACTGAAAAAAAAAAAGGAGATACATCTAGTTAAAAGAAAAAGATAAATGTTAAAAGCCATATACACAACTCAAAACTTCTGTTACAATAAATTAAAATAGATACAAAATATTGACAGATATATCAGTTTTTATTACTTAAATAGCAATCATACCAACTTGATGTAAAGATTCAAAATGGCATCAATAAGAAGTAGCAGAAAGTTATTTTATTATAAAAAAGGCAGAGTTCACCTGAATGAACAGTCAAGCCTGAAGAATCTATGCAGTAGCAGACGATGAATAAAGTGTCTGGCACTTCTGCAAGTGCAGAGAAGTCTAATCCCGTAGAAGTGGAGATGATATTCATAAGCAAAGCAGAACAATAGAACAGAGAAATGCCTAGGAGTCCCCAGCACAAGCGGAGTTGGCTTTTCTTCAATAGAAGACTTATATTATCTATTAAAGAAAGAATGAAGCTTTCATCAAAGGTGTTAGGAATAATATGGCTGAACTCTGTCAACTTTTCAATTATGAGCATGTCACAAAACTCAAGACAGAGTAGATCTCTTATAGAAATACAAAATGTTAAACTAGGTAACTTTGGGAGAAGACTAATGGGAGTATAAATTAATTAGAGTTTTAGTCCAGCTTTTTGGATACAATACCTAAAGCAAAGTAAGTTAGACATCATTAGCTATTTGTAAAACCATAAAGGAGTGCTCTGTGACAGTCAATGAAAAGGAAAATCTTCACTTAAGAGAAAATCTTTGCAAATCACAAATAAAAGAGAAGATAGGTATATTTATAAAATAAGAAGATTCTATTAAGGGACAACAAAATACATACTAACTTAATATTTTAACTCTTTCAATTTAAACAGGAAAACACTTAGGAAGTTGTGGACTCCTACCAGAAACAGTCTGTAAAACAACTAATTTGACATAATTAGTGAATGATATGCACTGAGGTTGGAAGAGCAAAGGTAGGAAGATGAGACATGTAAAATGTTTAAAATCTTTAAATGTGATAAGATGCCTCTACCAGCACCATAAGTTAGATCACAGCATTATTTATGGTAATAATAGAAGTGATGTTGACATGACGACCTGAGGATATGTTAATGGAGTCCCATATCAAGGACTGGCTTCTTAATTTAGGAATAACAATGATGTGGGTGGAGGGCCAACAGGCTCTGTTACTTTCTCACCTTAGGAGAGACAATAAGAATTCATGGTTAATATAATATGGTTACTAATATCTACTTACAGTATTTAGCTGCCTTTTCAACTATAAAACTCTAAATTTTACAACTCCTAGAGCATGTAATATCTGACATCTATGTGCTGATTTGTAAATCTTTTCCTCCATGAAATGAGCCATAAATTCTTACAGATTTGGCATATTCAAACAGAGGAATAAAATATGATAATGAGACTCAAATGATGAGGAAAACAACTGAGCATAGGAAAAAATAACACAAAACTGTGAGAGACAAATACAAGCACCTGAATGTAGGTAGGGCGAGGTAGATGATTCGGGAATTAAAGACAAAATGGCCAAACAGTTGCCTGCTACTCTAGCTGTAGGGTATCTGACAACTTTTTGGCCTCCAAGGATAATCCCACTTCTTCGTAGATATATCAACACAGACATACACTATTTATAAAAATAATAAATATTTGTGATTTATTATTTTTTACTAAAAAGTCAAAAGGGAGACTTCCCAGTGCCTCAACTGAGGCAAGTAAAATCAAAACAATGAGCCCCTTTTGATTGTTAGTTTATTCAAGCTGCTGAACCTACCCTAAGCAAACAGAGGAACTTGTCATGGAGCCTACATTTAGAGCACAAAACAAGAAAGGTTCACTATTGTTAGAGTGTCAGCTTCCCAATTCAAGCCATAATCCTACCATAACTAACTCAGAAGAAGGGAGACTCCTTTATCTACATTCATTTTAATAAGTGCATCATTTACACAAACTTGGCCCTCTAATAATGGCATAGTGACTGTTGTGTTCCAGGACAGGAAATCTGAGATGTTGTAATTATCCAATCCCTGTAGACTAGAATGCAAAGTAAGAGATAAACTTTCATGAACCAATCTTAATAATATTAACATGTAGAAAGATGAGTAAGTAAATATAATAAAGAACACCAAAGGACTAATGTAGAACAAAGTTGAGTTAAATATATAAGCATTCCAGTTTCAAGGGGAGAGAACACAGTTCTCAGGTATTGGCCAGTAGGGATGTATCTAAGGACTTCCTTCTAAAAGGGAGGGAAGGGAGGTTGTGAAAAATAATTTTATAGTGTAAAAACTATTAAGCACTTACTAAGCTTTCAGTGAAGGTTGACATGAGGAACCATAATTTATGGTGATATTGGATTGTGTTTATTAGTTTCAATGAAAATGGTATCTCACCTCTGTGCTCTACTATTCCAAAAGCCGTAACCTCAATCTAATTATGATAAAAACAGAAAATACATTCCAAGAGAAGCTATAAAATATAGAGCTATCACTCCTCATAAATGTCACCCTGGGAAACTGTCACATTCAAGAGGATCCTCTTTGGACAGAATAAATTTGAGGTATATGGTATTCTGCATGGGACTCTGAGACAGATGGAGGACATTTGGTAAATATTAATGAAGTCTACAAAGAATGTGGTTTTAAAATTATGTGACAATAGCAGTGTATAATTTATAATAAACACATCATACATTGCTATGAGATTTGAAAAGGTAAAACCAAAGGTGTCTTAAAATTTATGTGCATCAGTAATGTGTTTTGTAAATCTATGTGTTCAAAATTGTTGAGTAATGTAACATATAGATGACTAATTTTTTTAAATACTTGTAAAATTGAATTAAAATAATTATGTAATTTTTAGGTATCATCATTAACATTGACAAATATCAGAAAAAATAACTATAGTTTCTTAGGGGAAGTTTAATTTTGAGAGGTGGGATGTTGGAGGAAGTAAGTCACTATTAATGAAGTCAGGTAGGAAAGCAAGCATTATATACAAGAATAAAAAAGGGAGAGAAGGAAAAATGGGAAGAAATGAGAAGGAGGAAAGTAAGAAAATAGGAAAGAAGAAGGAGGAGAAATGCCCAGGAGAGGAAAGAGGAAAGAAGGGAGTGTAAAGGAGGAGGGAGGAGATTTCTATTGATATTTTACTCCCCATTCCTCCATTGACAGACATGTACAAATGACTGTGCTCCCGATCTACTATTTAATCAGATACAGTAACCCCTCATTTGGTATACCTTCAATTGTACCTGCTGCAAATGTCTCTTCAGTCACACCTAATCATTAGTAGCCCCATGGAGTTGTTCCTGGAACGTGCTAATCATTGACTTCCTACAGTGTCAGTGCTACATGAAGATCTGTGTTTATTAGAAGTTGTCACATAATGATAACTCTAGTTTTCTTTAGGTAAAATATACGTGTAGGCTTTATGAGAAAAGTTCCAAAAGCAAATGTTTGTCACTATTTAAGTACATATGGCTACAGCAAATTTTGGTATGGTTTGGTAAAGATGCTACTTTTGGTGAATCCAGACAAACAAGGTGATGTCATGCTTTCTCTACATATCAATAATTTATATTTACAAATTACTAAACTAGTGCAATAAATAACGAAGACCGTTGCATTATGGAATCTTATCTGTGCTAATGCATGACAAATTTCATTATCAACTGCTCAAGCACATGCTTATTTTTCCAATCATATAGAAATTCCATGAGCCCCAATATTGAATAATATTTCCTTTGACCATTAGTGGTGAACTAAAGAAACACATTCATGCTAATTTTTAAAGTTTATTAACAAAATTTCAAATCATTCATATTTTATTTTCCCCTTCTCTTCATTTGTATGTGTGCATGCATGTTCCTATGTTCTCTATGTATATGGTCACATATGTGCACATATAGATAAGTATGTGTTTGTACCTCTAGACACCCTGGGGTCTTCAATCATTTTTACATTATTCTTTTAGGCAATGTCTCTCAACTAGACCTAGAGGTCATGAAGGGACAGAGACTGTTTGACTCCATAGCAGGCTTCAAATTGACAGTTCAGGAGACTAGGCCCAGATTTCTGTTTCTAACAGATGGGCAATCCAGGAAAGACAGTGACTGGAAAATACTGAGACCTCAGGTAGGCCTTAAGGCCAAAGCCCTTAAGAAACTGCCCCACCATCAGAAGCTGCAGAGCTACCTGTCCTGAGACAAGGGCAATGGATTTCCAAGCTTTTAGGTTTCAGTAGAGCAGCAGTTTCCAGGCTCTCCTAGTAACCATTTCCAGCCCCCCCCCAATTCCCCAGGCATGGTTCTGGAATGTCCCTAGGTACAGAAGCAACTATAGATGGTAAAGGTAACCTACCCCTCCCTGGACATTCCACTGATGGGCTTTAAATTGTGCCTGGGAGCTCACTTGGGTGACTCCATTTGGGTAAATGGTAGACCCCAGCATGTTGGACTTTTGCTTTTGCATAGCATTTGACTCTGGGTTATCATTCCTTAGTAAATCATGTACCCATACACTAACAGCTATGACTAATCTCAACAGCAAATTTCTCTGGAGATTTGATCTCAGCCTTCCCAAGCTGAAATTGCTGGAGACATCAATACTTAGAATTTAATGGTTACTAGGGGACTGAACTCTATTCCTTATGATGCTCTGCAAAGTCTTTATGTAATAGCATATTGCTTATGCTGTGCTTTCTTTTTGAAACTTCAGCCTGTGTTCATTTTATTTCATTATAATTCATCTCTTTTCAACTACTTCCTCAAGAAGACATAAAATCCTTTATATTCATTAATTCTAAATCTCTTCTATATGTATTTTGGGAAAAATGGTTATTTGAACAGTAGTTCCGATAAACTAGTACAAAGGATGTGTGTAAACACAAACAAAAGTGAGGCTGGGACATGATCACCCTTAGAAAACTCCTAATATGTGAGCTCCTGACTCCTGAGAAATGACTGTAGGGTTTGTAGATTCTCTGCACATGTTTGGTTTCAATTATTTCAAATAGAAAAGTGATATTAAAAGAAGCTAAAAGAATGTTAACAGATAAGAGGATTCTGTGATGTAAATTAAGTCATGAATCAATGTATCAGTAATGAATGTACACTTTCATATGATTGTTCCAGAAGAAAAATGGAAAACATACTCCTGGATTTCACCAAGTCCTTTGCTGCCCACCAAGTATTTGCTATGCACTCTATTTTTCTCATTAGAGCACTGAAGATTCTATTATTAATTTACAGTGGCATATGAGACTTTCACCGAGGAAAATAAATACCCAATTATCATAATTGAATATTACCTCATGCCTATGAAGTTCACTTGTGAAAATAGTAATTTGATTTTACATTATTTTCCCTAACTAGAATTTACGGGGGGCTGGAGAAATGGCTCAGTCATGAAAAACACTTATTACTCTCTCAGAGGACCAAGATTGAGTTCCTAACACTCATATCAGGTGACTCACAACCATATTTAAATCAAGTTTCAGATATATGACACTTCCTTCTGTCTACTGCAGCACATAAAAACATGTGGTACACATGTGAACATATACTCATGCAGGTATATATATGTACACATGAATTAAAAATAAGTAATTATTTTTAAAAGAGCAGAGATACTGATTTTTTAACCAGATATCCCAGAATGAAGATGATCCTATAGTATTGACAGGTAAGTATAAACATGTCAAAATAAAAATGTAATAGTGTCTAAATTATATTATGTAAACAAATTTATAAAACTTATATATTTAAAATACATATTTAAAATATTATATATAGAAGATATATATTTAATATATACATATATGCATATAACACACACATATATGTATATACATACACACACACATATATATACATATATATATATGTATATATATATATATATAAAATCTTCCATATTGCTGGCTTTTCTTCAATGGTTACACAACCACACACTGCAAACATTACATCCATAAAACAAATGTGTGTGTAGTATCTGAAGACAGTTTGATCTTACTATTATTCCATAAACAACACATTATAACAATAATTTGAGCAACTTTTAAATTGTTATAAATTATAAACAATATGTAAATACTCTAATATGTGCATAGGATATATTGAATTGCTGCATCATGGTATATAAAAGATTAGATTAGTGGTTCTCAACCTTTTTCACACTGCTACCCTTTAATACAACTTCTCATGTTGTGGTAATCCCCAGCCATGAATTTTATATACACAGAGGATCATGTAATTAGTGTTGAGTATTGACTATGTCATGTTCCTGTATATTTTCCTGTGTAGTTATTCCTAACCACATTGTTTACTCATGAAAAACTAATAAGGTTGTTATTTATTTCTTTACTTAAGTAATTAAAGTTGCTGTTGGGTATGATGTTTTACTTTGATAATCCTGGCTCTCAGAGGCTGTGTTCTCTACGTCCTTAATTTGAGTCCAGTGTAAGTAGAAGCTTCGTGCTGGCCTGTGTTCCACAGTAGTTACATATCTCAAAACAATAACACAAACCAAGAAAAGACAAGAAGATAGGAAAACGACACCCCCAATCTCATATCTGTATTTGTTGTCTCTGTTTTGAAATGCAAATTGGCTGTTTCTTCATATTTTGCTACAAAACAATGAAACTATCATAGTTTATATCTAGTCTTTCCTCACTGCAAGCCAGGCACAGTTGCCTTACAAAAATCATGCCCCTTAGGGAAACACTTTAGAATTCAATAGGTTTCTCTCCTTGCCATTAGCACATGCATGATTAATACTGTACATTGGCCATTATTTTTTGGAAAGGTACAATTCTGCAAGTTTTTGTGCTTGTTTGGGTGGTTGATGGGTTGGTTGATTCTTGTTGATGCTGGGTTTTGTTTTTTTGTTTTGCCTTTTTTATTTGCACATTCTAGGGCTGGTTCCTTACATACTCTGGGGTGAGATAACCCAGTCACAAAGAGTAGACATAATATGCAGTCACTGACAACTGGATACTTTCTTTTTTTATTATTATTACACTTTTTTATTTTTTTATTTTAGAAAATAAATTCTTTAATGAAAAAATTAGTAAGAAGTGATGTGTGGTATCTTTATTAATCCCTTCCTTCTACAGTTTTCTAATTCTCACATAATCACTGGTGAAAATTGTGTCATGTGTGAATTTCTGTCTTTCCCCTTCATATCCTGCTGACTTTCCATGCCTCTTGCCCATCTTTAGAAGTGGATGCATGATTCAATGGGAGTCTTGAGCTTTCTATTTCAAGTCCACACTAATAGAAGGGATTGGGTGGCTCAGCACTGCACACTCAGCTCAATGCTTGCTAAAGTAGCATTCTGTCTTGCCTCTTACTTGGGGAAAGCACCTCATTGGGAAACACCTCACAGGGACAGAGGAGCATCTCAAAACATAACACTCACCAGACACACTTTCTTACTGAATTTGCATTGAGGACTTATCTGTGCTTCCTGTTGGGCACAGCTCATTTTAAACTTCTGTATAAACAATGCATCTTTTATTCCTTAATTCCAGAGATAAACATACATTTTTCCCTCTTAAATTTTGATTTAGTAAGTTATAGCACAGAGTGAAAAGATGGACTAACACAGCTTGAATTCAGAAGCTCAGCTAAATGGACAACACAATCATATTATAGCTGAAGATTTTGAGTAAATTGTTGAATCAGAGGAGAATTAATTCTTCCCAGTTTTCCTGGTCTAAGTTCCTCTGAAGCAAGGCATCCATTTCTTCATACATGTTTTCTTTAAGCAGGTGGTATTTTTCAATGTGCCAGTTGACATTGGCTCATTAATTGAAAGAAGGCAGAATCAATCCTGAATTGTAAAAGAAAATTATGTTCTCTCTCTCTCTCTCTCTCTCTCTCTCTCTCTCTCTCTCTCTCTCTCTCTCTCTCTCTCTCTCTCTCTGTCTCTCTCTCTCTCTCTCTCTCTCTCTCTCTCAAGCACATGTACACACACACACACACACACACACACACACACACACACACACACACAAACCCAGGCACATAAACACAAACAGCATCATATTTTAACTAATTTTACTAAGTAACAGGATATATGCAGATATAAAGACTGACACAGATGTATGATTTTCCTACAGCTTTGGGGGCTGGACTATGCCACATTAGGAAGTGAAGTGAAGAAGTGAAGAACTTTGAGTCCCTTTCAACCATCCCATTCACATATTAAAAGAAATGAATGCAATGATTTGGAGGAAAACTGTCATCACTGAAGCACTGCAGGCAGTGAGGGAGGATGATATTCTCTAAGTGCACATGCAGTCACTGATAATTGGATAGTAGCCCCAGAAATCTCTGAATACCCCAGAAACAACTCACAGGCCATATGAAGCTCAAGAATAACAAAGGCCAAATAGTGTAAGCCTCAGTTCTTCTTAGGAAAATAATAAGTGTATAGCTCCCTCTCAGCGTGTGGTATACCAAGACCTTAAATCATTAATAATCCAAGAGCTAGAAATATAGCCTTGTGGCATTTTTTGGTATTCACTGATCATTACGTTTAATCTATACACACCAAGAAAACTCTGACTGTTTTTATGTTCTGTTCTGTTCTGTTCTACATGTACTTTATAGTAACTAGTGGGATTTCAATGCATGCTATCAAACCTCTAAAAGAATTGCCAAAATGATTTTAAAAATCTGTACATGTATTCTCTTTTTTAAATAAAGTTGTAAGAAAGAAAAGAAGAAAGTGTAAATATTATGGTAAGATATATTCATTGATGTATGAAAAAGCAAAAATCACTCTCTTTGATTACCTAAAAGTCATATTTAGGTAATTTTGTTAGTAAAGAGGCACTATTTGTTCTGTAAGGTGGGTAATAAGGAGGAGAGTAGACACAGAACTTGCCTGTTGTTGAAGTTGCCAAGACCAAGGTAAACATGGTAAATGTAGAAATTAAAAACAATAAATCCAGAGAGTATACTCCAATATAAAAATATAAACCTATATGACAATGTAGGCCTGAAAAATGTTTATAGCTTCTAAGCCAGCAGAAATTATACTTCAGGGTAGAAAATTGTAAAAAGAAAAAGTACCTTTGCTATGCAGAGTAAAGTAAATAGAAATAACATGGATAATTCATTTTTCTGAAGAAAAGAGAAAATAAAACATGAAACAACTATTCCACTGTATTGTCCTCTGTACAAACAAAAACAATCACCTCAATACACAGTGCTGACATGTCACTGAGGAGAACCTTATAGCTCAAAGGATTCTCCAACAAACAACGTGCTGTCTGCAGAGGGCAGGAAAATAATTTACAATATAGAAATCAAGCAAAGTTTCAGTATGTTTGTGATCATAAAATCACAACCTAAGCCAGCTACGGTGATGATGAATGACTTTAACCCCAGCACCGGGAAAATAGAGGCAGGTGGATCTCTGTGAGTTCAAAGACAGGCTGATCTAGGTAGTGAGTTCTAGGATAGCCTGGGTTACAGAGAGAGATCAAAAAAGAATAAATTTAATAACAACAATTATTAATCATGATCATAATCAATTAAATAAAATCATAACAAGTATGACGCATAGTAATGACCTAAAATCAAAAAAGACGTCAGAATCAGTTCTGCTCTGACAGGTAAATAGCCTGAATCAAATAAAGGGAAATCATGAGAACAGTTCAAGCAAGATTAAGACCATGTAATAACGTCATCTGTTAAAGGGTCTGATACATGCAAGAACGGCATCCTGTCAAGTCCTGGTAGCTCTGTGAGTGGTAACCAGATGATTCATAAAGTGGCTAACAGTAGTGAGGAATGTTCTAGTATATCATTTTTCTGCATCTTCTGATACATTTCTATTCATTTCATTGTTAACTGATCGAGTATATGTTTTTCATATAATTTCTTTTTATATTCTAGATACTGTTTGTGAGATGAATGTACTCAAAGATTTTTCCCCATGCCTTAGGTTTCTATTGGTATATATTTGTGGTATCATTTTTAGGATTTCTGAAATCCTGTTCGCATTATCTTCTGAGCAATTACTTAAATACTTTTCAGAAAAATCTTACTCATACCTCAGCCTTGAATTATCTATCTTATATATTTTCTGTACTGTTTTTTACTTCATTTTTAAAAGACATATTTATCTGTTTTATGTACATGAGTGCACTGTAGCTGTATTAAGACACACCAGAAGAGGGCATCAGATCCCATTAAAAAATCATTGTGAGCTACCACATGGTTGCTGGGAACTGAATTCAGGACCTCTGGAAGAGCAGTTTGTGCTCTTAACTGCTGAGCCATGTCTCTAGTCACACTTTGGATATTTTTATATTAACATTTCTTGAACAATTTGGGGTTGGATTTTACATATCATGAGAGAGGAAGTATGGAGTACTGCTCATCTCCATGCGGTTGTTTATATTCAGAATCACCATTAGTATGAGTCTGTGTATTCTCAGATGTATGTTTTTATATTATGTTAAAACGTGATAGACCTGTAGCTGTATTTATTTTATTTTTTGGTTTGGATTATTTCATTTGTCTGTGTGTCTCCTATTTTGCAAGTAGCACATTCATCTAGTTACTCTAGAACTGTAGTATAATTTCTAAACAGATATTGAGATACTTTCACAATATTGTACTTTCTCTTATGGGTGCTTATTGTGAGATTTATGTTTTCATGTGAATTTTTGGGTATCCTTCTAGTTGTGTACCTAATGCTATTGAAATGTTTATGGGATTGCATTTAATTGGGGATTAAACCAAGTATGTCCCCTAAACCAGGAATAACACAAAGGTCTCCTCACATCTAAGCTTATTCAGCATGAGAGTAAAAGTGAAACGCAGAGCAATAGTCATGGAAACTAAATGCCAGGAAAATGATGCTGAGTGAAATAAAATTTCCTTTCTGAGGAAGATGGGATCTTATATTTCAGAAATACTAAAGAGCTTCTACACATTTTTAGAAGTGATAATCATTTAGTAAGTAGTCTTAATTATTATTTTCAGATTCTTAAAGGTAAAACTGCAAGGCTTGTTTTTCTCTCACCATGAGAATGAGAAAAAGAGCCATAGCAAACTGTGAAATTAAAAATAAAATGAGTGAGGAATCATTGTAATTATTTGAAAACATTATTGTGTTTTATATAAAAAAACATGTTATTTTCAATTGAAAACAAATTTTTCTCGCATCACATACATCCTAATCACTGTTTTTCTTCTGTCTCCTCCTCCCATGTACCCAGACCCTTGACTACCCAGATCTACTTCCCTTCATTTTTTCCTGCAGACAAGAGCAGGCTGCCAAGAGACAACTAACCCTGACAAAGCAAGGCACAAGAAAAGGCAAACGCCTTCTTATCAAAGCAGGAAAAGATAACCCAATAGGTGGGAAAGAGTCCCAAGAGCAGTAAAAAGACTCAGAGGCACACCTGTTCCTACTGTTATGGGTACCACAAAACCACCAAGCTATCAGCCATAACACATATGCAGAGGACTTGGTGCAGACCTATGTATGTTCTGAGTTTGCCGCATCATCTCTCTGGGCCCCTATGAGCCCTGCTTAGTTGAGTCAATGGACCATGTTCTTCTGATGTCTTCTATCCCCTCTTACTCTTACATTTCTTTCCCTTCTTCTGCAGGATTCAATGAGTTCAAGGAAGGGGTAGAGACCTTATAGAGACCTTCAGTTTAGACTGTCTCTGCCTCGTGTCTGCATTGGGTCTGTGCACCTGTTGCAATCGGGCCCCAGAGGAAGCCTCTTTAATGATGACTGGACAATGCTCTATGAGTATAGCAGAAAATCACTAAGAATCATTTCATTGATTTTATTATATCATTTTAGTTTTTGGCCAGTTTGGTTCTACCTAAGTCTTTAGTTTCTCGTCAGGTGTGCATGGGTCATAAGTTAAACTCGCTGTAGTTCTGCTCCGCCATTGCACCAGCACATCCTAGACAGATTATAGGTCAAGAGTTTGGGGGTTGGTTCGCTGTCCAAATTTCTCTTTTCATTGCTGGCAAATTACTTTTGCGCAGCAAAGAGAGATGTGGGGGTATCAGCTCTACCTCTGTACTCCCAATTATCTGAGTTGATGTTGTCCTTTGAAATGGAGACCCACTTTTATTTTTCAGTGAATCTCTGTCCTAGAATTAGCCTGATTAATTTAGAGATCGCCACAGGACCACATGTAACAGCTCAATCCAAAGCAATCCAGACTCACCACTGAAAACTTTGCCTAGCGATATAAGATGACCAGTTCAGGCTCCACATCTTCTATTTCTCCTCACTAGGTTCTCAGTCATAGATTCCAGAAGGTTTTCACTGCACTAGGCTTCCACACTCCCACCATAAGACCTCCATTTCCAGCTGTCTGTCCTTCCATTCTCTTCCCCAGCCTATGATCTCTCCAGCTCCAGTACTCAGCAACACCAACTCTACTGTAGAAGGTGCTCTATTTCCATTCATCTCTGTAGAACCCTCCTCTTCAGTTAACCTCTGTGAGTTTATGTATTATAGTTTGATTATCATTTACTTAACAGTTAATATCTATTTATAAGTGAACAAGTACATTATTTATAATATTACCATTTATATTTGATAGTAAAATTTTTATTATTCAGCTATAAATAATATAAACAACTTCCTAACTTGCCTCATCTGGAACAACATCTCTGAGTCCCATTATGTTTATGAAAAGGTGTTAATTACATTGACTTATATATAAGATCAAATGAAAGTCTGTTAAGATACTGTTAGTTCAGCTACTTTAGGATCTAGATGTTTCACTTAAAGACATGTTTCTTTAATGTAGTAAAACAGAAAGATATTTCATCATTTTTTAGTCTCAAAAGGTAAATTCTCAGCAAGGTAATTTCAGTGAACTTCAGTTTTCCCAATTTTAAATTGAGATTGATTTATTCTATAGAATTACTTAGAGATGTAGAGGAATTTTGACTCAGCAACCTGGCTGTTCTAGCAAGAGATTATATCCAAAGATATGGTCTGACCAGAATATAGGCAAACCATGTAGTACAGTACAATATGATTGAAGTACAAACATGTCTGTAGGACCACCTTTAATCTTTAACAAAGAAGGTAGATAGTTTGTAGAAGGAAGCAGCCATGTTTGAAAGTGACATCTAATTTAGGGTCAGATAAGGTGACAATCAAAGAAAGATTGGACATAATGGTCAGAGATAGGATACAGCAAACTCAGACAAGAACAACAGAGGAAGAGGGGCTACTTAAGAACATTTTGTGCAAGAAAAGATGTGTGGTGTGTGAGTCAGATTTACAGAGACAGGTTACAGATAAAACAAGCTAGTTAAAAAAATTAAAAAACCACAGGTGAAGACAAAATTAGCCAAAGAATGAGAAGGAGCCAGAGGATTTAAACACATTGTGAAAGTCAGTATGAGACTAGGCAGATCACTTCAGTCTGAAGCTGAGGAAAGCCAGATTGTATCCTCCAGCTTGGAAGACTGGGTTTTACAGAGGCTAGAAGCTTCCAGGCCTAGATTTAGGGGCAGTTAGTACACAGAAGGCAAAGCTCTGGGCTCAGCACATGAAGTCTATTTGCATAGCTTGGGTACAACTCTCAGCTCATCACTTCATCTGAGGAAATAAAAGTGACATTTACACAGAGAACTTGATAGCAAATGCATACAGTTTGCAGTAGGATAAATTATGAATGAGATGCCAAGGAACACTATTATTCTTGTGCCCTTCTTTGGGAACTCAAAAAATGCTTTCCATTCTTTCTCTCTGAATGGATAATGGAGTTTCTTAATTATAGACATTCTTATTTAATCAGAATAAGTGAAGAATAAAATCATTCTGCTGCATCATTCTTATAAATATACCAAACTTTCTTCTATACAGTGACTGTCTCTCTTATTTTCTGTTATACCCAATACAAGTGACATTGCAGGTATGTAGAAAGCAGTGTGAACCTAAAATCACAAAGTAACATTGAATCTTCAGACATGCTTCATTTTCTATGGAGAAACATATTGCATGTTAACCGACATAAACAGGGTGATTAAAAAAGTAAGACATATATTGTTTGATTCAATTATTGAAATTATTTAGAATCATAAATAATGATCACTTCTAGTTTTGTATCTACTGTGTTTTATTCATTTTTAAACTTTATTTTAAAAAACAAAAATAAAAAAACATTTTGGCATAAATGTATACAAATACAATTATGTCAGTGCTTGGCTTTTTTTTTTTTCTTCTTTTTTTTAAAGGTTTGATACTCTGCATTAAGGTCTTACTAGTTACAATGAGGAAAAAGTACATGTAAAACAGGATGTAACCCGGAATTAGTCAACATTTTCTTGGTGTGTAAGGATTGAGCATGACTTTTTTTGTTTTGTTTTGTTTTGTTTTTCTTTTTTTCTTGAACTTCACACAGTCTGTGAGTTGTTTCGTGGGCAGTCCGAGCCTCTGGGGTTAGCATCCCACTATCAGTGACTGCACATTATGTCTGTTCTTTTGTGACTGGGTTATCTCACTCAGGATGATATTCTCTAGATGCAACCATTTTCTTAAGAATTTGGTTAAGTCATTGTTTCTGATAGCTGAGTAGTACTCCATTGTGTAAATGTACCACAATTTTTGTATTCATTCATCTACTGAAGGAGATCTGGTTTCTTTCCAGCTTCTGGCTATTATAAATAGAGCTGTTTTGAACATTATGGTGCATGTATCTTTGTTGTATATTGGAGTGTCTCTGGGGTATATGCTCAGAAGGGGAATAGCTGGATCTTCAGGTAGTACTATGTCCAATTTTCTGAGGAATCGCCAGACTGATTTCCAGAGTGGTTGTATCAGTTTTCAACCCCACCAACAGTGGAGAAGTGTTCCTCTTTCTCCACAACCTCGCCAGTATCTGCTGTCATCTGAGTTTTGGATCTTGGCCAATCTGACTGGTGTGAGGTGGAATCTCAGGGTTGTTTTGATTTGCATTTTCCTGATGGCTAAGAATGTCAAGCACTTGCTTAGATGTTTCTCAGCCATTCTGTATTCCTCAATTGAGAACATTTTGTTGAGCTCTGTACCCCATTTTTAATAGGGTTGTTTGATTCTCTGGTGTCTAGCTTTTTGAGTTCTTTGTATACCTTGGATATTAGGCCTCTATCTGATGTGGAGTTGGTAAAGATCTTTTCCCATTTTGCTGGCTGTAGTTTTGTTTTCTTGACAATGTCTGTGTTTTATTCTTAATGATGTCTGTCTTTAACCTGTTTCTGGCAGTCTTATGGTTCACATTTGGAAAACACTGTGGTATAAATGATCAAAGATTAGAAAAACATCTCCATTATAGTAATGGCACAAAGAACGTTGACTAAATGAATCTGCTTTTTTCAACTAAATAAATGTCCCCTCTCCTGTATAGAATACAGTTAATTTATTAACTAGCACTTCCTTAGGTTGCTGATGCAGTTGTATGGCATGCAAATAATTATAGTGAGGAAGTAGGAACCAGGGAGCTGGGGATCTAACTGAGAGAAGTAAAAAGATAGCCATCCATAGGCTGGGTGTATAGATCAACCGGTCCACTGCTTGCCTCAAAACATGTAATTCGAACTCAAATGTGAGAGCAGAAATAGGATTCTTGGCATTTTATGTACTTCTAGTGGAGGCAAATAGTGGGCTTCTGGCTCAGCATAATTGAAGTGGGCTGTAATTGAACAAGAAACTGGATAGCAACTTCGTGCACACAAATGCATTTGTACCTGTTCAAATGAACACACACACACACACAAACATGCAAACACAGTACTTGTACATGCTTGTACACATATAGGCAGAAGCAGACATAACTACAAAGGGAATGTACATATTTAACTTCATAAGAACTCTTTTTATAAGTGATAAGGATCTGAAATGCAAAAACAAACCTTGACAGTAGATTTTTAGAGTCAAGGTTGGGGTTATGCACATGGTAAGTATCTACTGCAGGAAACATTGGACTCTAAGAAAACTATAAAAAAATGTACAGAAAATTAAAAAGAACATTATTCAAAATTAATAGAACATACTGACCAGCTGGATCCTTCACAGAAAGAAAGCAAAATGAAACT
Organism: Micromys minutus; assembly: GCF_963924665.1. Classification (NCBI taxonomy): domain Eukaryota; kingdom Metazoa; phylum Chordata; class Mammalia; order Rodentia; family Muridae; genus Micromys; species Micromys minutus. The sequence continues at coordinate 43,882,707 of NC_137955.1, read as the reverse complement.
GAGAAGTGAGGATTCAAGGTAGATGACAGAAATGGTTGTAAAATGTCTGCAATAGTGAAGATTCGGGAAACAAATTCAAATGATAATGAGACAAATTATAGAAGAACCAGTGGTTGGAAATCTTGATGGCACTGATGTCGCTATCTGCATTTTTGAAGTTAAGGATTTAATAGGAATGTTACAGATTGACTAGCCAATTAAACAATCAGTAATGATTAAGAACTTCTTCGTGTGTTTACTAGCATGTATCTAAATACATATTGTGTGTATACAATTGTGTATATGCACACTGAATTAAAATAGGAGAATTTAATTGATTATATATTTTGCATGGAATTTAACCAGGAGTGAGTCCAAAATAAAGCCCATGGAGTCACAGGGCCTATAAGGACAACAACCATGAAAAGAGCAAAGGCAAGGTATAGCCACAAGTTTGTTTGAGAAACCCAGGGAGAAATGGAATCAGTGGATTGATTTTATAAGCATTAAGTCAGGTAATTGATGTTGCTAAGCTGATCACATAATGAAAGTTAATTCAGAAGCTCTCCAGCTCTAATTATTGTCTAAGCCTTAAACTTTAAGGGAACATTTTTGTAATTATATTTTATTAAAACAAAGTGTTATGCTTTTACCAATAACAAACTAATGTTCTTTAAATAAGACTAAAATATTTTTGGAAATCCACTTAAGGCCAGATAGTTATCATGTATTTCTTAGTTCCTCCCATCCAGATTCAATCTACAATATGTGATGTTATAGCCTCATAGTGTGATATAAAAAAATAAAGTTTAATTTGCCCTTATTGAAACTGCAGTATCAACAATCCTCATCATAGCTACTCTCAAAGGATTTTCAAATGATATACTGTTATGTTACATTTTTTAGAGTAAATTAGAATATTATTGTTTCAGCCTATTGTTATTAAAATGTTATGGCACATTTGTAAGTAGTGGATACAAAATAAGGTTGAATGTTTAAGTCTTTTTCTATTATTCTTTGTCTTCAAAAGGAACATCAAAGTGTCATGCAAAGATTACTGTCTGGGGATAATAAAATACATCAGATCATACGATGTTTACTGTGTATTTCTGAAACCTGAAACACAAATGGTGATACACATTGCATTACCATGTAATTTAACATGAACAAGCACAAAGATTTGTAATGAAAGATGAAGAAACTTAATGGCCTCTAAGGATATTCTTTAGGTTGTCTTTCTTTCTTTCTTTCTTTCTTTCTTTCTTTCTTTCTTTCTTTCTTCCTTTCTTCCTTCCTTCCTTCCTTTTATTCTTTTTTCTTTCTTCCTTCCTTTCTTTCTTTTAAAAGAAAATCCTTTATTACCATTGAGGATTGCATCCTTGAGTGAGAAATTAACAGGGGTCACAGGTACTGATGTGATTCCAGTCTTGGTTCCATCTCTTTACCTCCTTTCCACCAAGCCTTCTTGACTCTAAATGTATATTATTAATATATATTCAAAGCTCTTAGCTACAATTTGTCTTCATTGTACTGACTTTCTTGAAGATTCTATTCAAAGCATCACACACTGAAATTCACTTATTATTGATACAATTATTATTTTAAACCCATTTTGATCTTTCTTGGTCTTACAAGATAAGGTCTGGAGACCATGAGACATGCCCCTTATTATTACACCGCGATTCCCTCCTAGAACCAAGTACTTAATAAATATTTGTTGACTAAAGGGGGTAGAGTGTTTTCTTGTCCTAGATCTGTGTGGCCCATTAAGTTAGCCAGCAAAACCCAAATAGTCTGGAAATAGTTAAGTTACATTTAAGTGCCTATTTCTACGTGATGATGTAAAGGCGGTGTTCATTTCCCATGTGGAAGTTAGGTCAGATACTCTTAGTGATTTCTCTGTTTGAAGACAAATTGTGTTTCTAATAATAAGGGCCATTTTTATTGATCTGGTCTTGAAGCTTACAAGTACTTATAGATGTTGTAGTTAATGAATAGTAAATATGACCTTAATAGAAATAATGTTCACATTGACACATTTCACAAATTGACAAAAGGAATGCTTCATGGTTTATGGTTGTATCATTCCCATTATTGTGGTGTCAACATGTATAACCTGTATGGACAGAAAATTATGGTCAAACACTCATGAAAACCAGAATATATTTATTCAGAATTATTTCTATAATCTCTAATGCATAACTGCTTTATACTTGAATTGTGGTACTGTGCAATGATTATCGCTGTCACTGAAGCATTAGAATGTTGCAGTAAATACTAATAAAATAAAATAAAATATCTTATCACTTTGTCGGCCCAGCATTCTCACTCCTTGGGCCTGCTTCTAGTACAGACTGTGTGCACAGACCACACCATGGTCTCACTCTGTCTATACAACTCCCTTCCCTGGCAGTTCACTCTGCCTGTTTATTGCCTCCATCCTGGGGTGTTTCTTTACCCTAAATCCCAACACAAATACAACTCTAAGACCTGATAGCCTTTTATTAAAATTTATATATCAAACTCTCAATCCACAAACCCATTACACAATAAATTTATATCAAATAGACAAAGATACAAACTGTCTTTCTATATGAAATATGAGAACAATTAAATTATTAAATGTTCATAGCTATTTAATGCCAATTAAGCCCACCTGGATTTAAATTATTCTTCCTGAGGTATATCTTGGAACTCCTCTCTCTGTCCTCTCCCATGCTCTGACCTCTGATCCTCTCTTACCACCTCTTTTACCCTGTCCAATCACTGGCTCTTTTTCTTCTACTAATTTAAATGGGAAGGTTCAGATGAAGTCCTGAGTATGTGACTAGGCAGCACTTCTTGGGAAAGCAGAATTAGCATTAAAATATGAACAATTACAAAACAATCTACACTAGAATTGCACCTTTCCTATACATTTTGACATTAAATTTGATAAAGGGTGTATAGGACCAGGCTATTTTGTATCAGTTAGACTATTTTACTTTTAACATGAACGATATGACATTACTTCAGATGGGAGTCCCAGTTTTAAATAACTCATGCCCTGTCTCACAAACTTGTAAAAGATGAAAGTGTATTTCCAATAGAGGATCCGAATTTGCTTACAAGGTTTGAGGCTAAAGCTCAGTAGTAGAGTGCTCATCTACTTGCATGCATAAGGTACTGGAAGAAAAGCAATTAATTTTTTTAATGTAGTGTCAAGTCAGCTGATGGTACACTTACTCTCAATAAATTTCCATAAGCATCTCAGGTATACTCATGAAGAATACTGAATCTAATAATCTACAAAGCACACTAGATCTTCATAAATAATAACCAGGCAAACTATGTCATAAAGTTTCAAGATTATAAAGCAGATATTCTCACATATTTGACTAACAAGGGAATGTAAAATCTTGCTATTCCCAGTGAATCTACTCATATCACATAACCTCTAATTCCCTTGCATTCTTGGCTTGTGCTGATAGTGTTTTTTGATCTTCTCTTACCTTTTCTAACTAGCTTGCTCTCTCAGGTTTGTGATAGCTTCTTTCTGTTGGACATGAACAAGAAGATATGAAATAATATTACATTGTAAGAATCAGTGTATAGTCCATTTCGGAAGTCTTATTGTGAACAAAATTCTATTAAAATTGCATTAAATGAATGTAGACACAAGACTAGAAAATACTCCATAAGATAAAATCGTTGAGTGGGAAAATGGCTAAGTAGTACTGAACCTGTGTCACAAGCATGAAGACATAAGTAAAGAATCCTTGGTCACAGTGGATCAAAGACCTCCACATGAAACCAGGTAAACTGAAACTAATAAAAGAGAAAGGTGGGAAGAACCTCGATCACATGGATACTGGGGAAAGTTTCCTGAACAAAACATCAATGGCTTATGTTCTAAAATTAAGAATCGACAAATGGTACCTCATAAAATTGCAAAGCTTCTGTGAGGCAAAGGACACTGTCATTAGGACAAAATGGCAACAGACAGAATGTGAAAAGATCTTTGCCAATCCCACATATGATAGACAGCTATTATCCAATATATAAAAAGAACTCAAAAAGTTAGACTCCAGAGAATCAAATAAACCTATTAAAAATGGGACAGAGCTAAGCTAAGAGTTCTTAGCTGATGAATATTGGATGGCTGAGAAACACCTAAAGAAATGTTCAACATCATTAATCATCAGGGAAATGCAAATCAAAACAACCCTGAGATTTCACCTCACACTACTCAGAATAGCTAAGATCAAAAACTCAGGAAGAATATGGAGAAAGAGTAACACTCCTCCACTGTTGGCAGGGTTGTAAGCAGATACAACCACTCTAGAAATCAGTCTGGAGGTTCCTCATAAAATCAGACATAGTCCTATCTGAGGACCCAGCTATACCACTCCTGATCACATACCCAAAAGATGCTCCAACATATAACAAAGACAAACAATCTATTATGTTTCTTTCAGCCTTGTTAACGATAACCAGAAATTGGAAAGAACCCAGATGTCAGTCATCAGAGGAATGGATACCAAAAATGTGCTACATTTACACAATGGTGTACTACTCAGCTATTAAAAACAATGACTTCATGAAATTCTTAGGCAAATAAATGGAAAAAAATATCATTCTGAGTGAGGCAACTCAATCAAAAAAATATCTACTCACTGATAAATGGATATAAGCCCCAAATCTCGGATTACCCATGATACAGTCCATAGACCACTTGAAGCTCAAGAAGAGAAAGACCAAAATACAGATGCCTTAGTCCCTCTTAGAAGGGGAAAAAAAAACTATGCACAGGAGGAAATACAGAGACAACGTTTGAAGCAGAGACCAAAGCAAAGGCCATTCAGAGACTGCCTCACCTGGAGAGCCAGCCCATACACAGCCACCAAACCCAGACAATATTGCTAATGCTGAGAATTATGTGCTGACAGGAACCTGATAAAGCTGTCTCCTGAGAGGTTCTGCCAGATCATGACAAATACAGAGGCAGATGATCACAGCCAACCATTGAATTGAGAAAGGGGTTTCCAATGGAGATGTTAAAGAAATGATTAAAGAAGCTGAAGGGGTTTGCAATCCCAAATTAAAAAAATAAAATACCAACCAGTCAAGCTCCCAGGGTCTAAACCACCACGCATGGGGCTCCAGCTGCATATGTAGCAGAGAATGGCCTTGTTGGACATCAATGGGAAGAAAAGACCTTGGTCCTTCCAAGACTTGATGCCCCAGAGTAGGGGAATATCAGGACATGGAAGCTGAAGGGGTTGTTGAGTAGGGAGCACCCCTATAGGAACGGGGATGGGGAATGGGATTGGGGGTTATGGAGGGGCAACTGAGATAGGGAATAACATTTGAAATGTAAATAAAATATATTCAACTTTTTAAAAAGGACCTTGACAAATCAATGAACTAGGTTTAGTTGCTGGTATAGGAAATTATTTTTATACTGTAGGAGTTGACATAAAAATTCCTGCATCTGCTTAGAAGTCTAAAGATGGAGGGGCTCCTGTGAGTTCAGAGAATGGCAAATCCTGATATTCACTGGCCAGCCAGCTTAGTGGAACTGAAGTACTATGGGCTCAGCAAGAGAACCTGTCTGAAAGCAAACATTCAAAGGCAGGCAGTGATAAAGGAAAGTCACAACAGTTTACTCTATGCTTACACATGTGCCTACTTATGTTACACCTGCACATACAGGCTTAGTCACCCACACTAACAAGTACAACATACAGACACAGGTCTGCACACACAGATACACATACATACACCAGCACACATGCACACTCGCGAGCACACACACACATACACTCACCCACATAAACACTCACAAATGCACACACAGACAAACACAAACACACTCCACACAAATAACTGTAAATCATATAAAAATATTAAAAATTATTCCTTAAAGTATATGTAATATTTCTGAGCTTCAAATATTATAGTAAACACAGCAACCTATTTATAAAGTGACTTATTTAGTTTTAATAAATTTTTCTTCTAAACTTTTAAGTTCTTTGTTCTTTTTCCTTTCCCCCCTCTCCCTCCCTCCCTACCCTCCTCCTCACCATTCCTATTAAACACTTATTCTTTTTCTCTTTATTTGTTTCTATGTCTCTGTCTTTCTTATTTTTTCTTAAGTCTATATTTCATAAAGAATTTTCACAGAGTCTTATATATGCCAGACACTGATACAGATGCAGAAGTCAATGATGATAATTATAAGATAAACATAACATTGTATAGAATAGCCCTGCCTTGTGAAAACCATTTATGCTCTGATTGGTATGTCTGAAAAATTACAATACACGTGCTTAAATAATATTCTGTGACAGAGGACAGTATGCAATGATAAAAGAGAAATACATGAATCTTAGAGGTAGCTCTGCACACCTAGTTGTACTCTCTCTTTCTGGTCATCAAAATAAACTTCACTTGGCAAACAAGATTGGAGAATACAAAATTGAAATTCACCAGCCAGGCAAACACTTGGAGTAAACAATGATTGAACATACCTTAATAAGTCTTTGTCTTGTGTAAAAAAAAAAAAAAAAAGGTGCTCATATTATTTAAGGTCCAATGAGCAGGCTATCTTCCATTTTAGCAATGATTTATATAAATTTCACCGATATGTATGTACCTGTGACAAGTTCAGTGTACAGGGCATGTGTAGTCAGATCGAGCCTCTCCATTTTAAGTGCAAGTTGGCCTGACAGTGACACAAACAGAGTCTTTGGATAAGATAATTCACTCCAATTGGACTGTAGTTTGTGGCCTCTATCAGCAAAAGTGTCACTTTCCTCGAGCACCCTGACAACTAAATAGATATCATTGCGCAGCCATAATTTCTGGTTTGCAGTTAACATGAAAGTGCATTACAGTGACATAGTATATCATATTAATTTCAGTACATGTAGTCCTCAGAGTCTAAGGATAGATGGCATTCCAACCTTGTTTACTACACAGTAATTACTTATCACAAACTGAGAGTTACCAGCCCATCTATCACTTCTCTGTGCTGCTTTTCTTGATGATATCCTAGGGCATTATGTGCTGTTGCTATGATAGAGTCAACTAAGTCACTTTATTGGCTGTAGTTCTTTTACAATATTCATCAATCATGGCCACACTGATTTTTCTAGGTGGGATATTTTCATGTTAAAATTTCCAAAGAGGAGTAACTTTTAAGAAAACCACTCTTACCAAGGGTTTACTTGAATGGTATATTTGGCGCTATTGTTGAAAATTCACACTGGATAGTTGAAGCCCATTCGGCAGGGTGTGCACCCATGGGCCCACAGCATAAGTAAGATGACTAGATTGAGGTTCAGTTGCTCACAAATCACAATTTTTGTGAGTGCAATATTATACTCTAAGTATTCTCTACATCAGGGTTATGACCAGTAAGTGTGTAACATCAGTTGATGTGGAGTTATTGGGTAACGGTGAGCTAGGAAGCACCAACACACCCATCAAGTGTGCATCCTCTTTATTTGTGCTATGATAAACAGATACACCAAATGTAGAGTTCATAGAAAAACTCCAGATCCCCTAATCTCTCTGCTTCTTTCAATTGGGGTCAATTATAAGCAATGCTTATGGTGATAATTAGTCAACGTGTAGCTATCAAGAACCCTAGAAATCTCTGGGAGAAAGATTGTAATCCATCCATCATATTATGAGTTTTGCATGATATTTTTTCAAATCCTTATTTTTAAAGTTTTAATTATAAAACCCTTCATTAAACACTGGCACTCTTGTGATATTCTTTGATGAAGTTTCTTTCAACCTTACTAAGTTTTGCTAAGCTTAATTTTTTTCTTTCACTCTTTTTATAAGAATCATTACTTGCCTTGATGTGCAAAAATATCTCAGTGCTGTCAGTTTGAAAACTTGGGTTTAGATCTACATTGAGCATGAATTTGAAAGGTCACTTCATACTGTATATAGAAAATAAATAAAAAGGGGTAATATGATCTGCCACCCGGAACGGCGGCACATAGAGGCTGAGCAACTGGTGGGTGGGAGACCTGGGCTGCAGGGGAGCAGAGAGATCTCTGTGGAGTGCACACGGAAAGTGCACGACCTAACTTGCCCAGCCCTGCCTTGCACGATCCAGCAACCAGAAACAACGTTGGAACTTCTGCTCACAACTGACGACTCTGAGTCATAAAACAGGGCTTGGCCCATCTAACACCTGGACCAGTGGAGAACCAGGGTCACAGACCAGAAACAAGGGAAAGGCAAGAACATATCACTGACAACAAAATGGCAAGAGGAAAGAGAAAGAGTATATCCCAAGGAAACCAAGACAATCTAGCAACACCAGAACCCAACTCTCCCATAACAGCAAACATCGGAATTCCAAACACTCCAGAAAAAAAAGACACAGACCTGAAATCATACCTCAAGACACTGATAGAGATACTTAAACAAGAAAGGAAAAAAAAGCAAAAAGACTCAGAAGCTTTTAAAGAAGAAACAAGAAAAACACTCAAAGAACTCAAAGAACTAGAGGAAAACAGAACCAAAGAAATAAAGGAATGGAGGAGGGATATTAAAACAGAAATTGACACAATAAAGAAAACGCTAAAAGAGATAACCCTTGAGTCAGAACAGCAAAAAAAAAAAAAAAAAAAAAAAAAAAGAAAGAAAAAATCAGGAGTCACAGAAGCAAGCATTTCCAAAAGATTACAAGAGATCAAAGAGAGAATCTCAGGGGCAGAAGAAAACGTTGCAAACATAGACAAAACAGCCAAAGAAGATGCAAAAAACAAAAAGCTCCTAACCCAAAATGTCCAGTAAATCCAAGACAAAATGAGAAGACCGAACCTAAGGATAATAGGAAAAGAAGAGGGAGAAGAGTATCAACTAAGAGGCACAGTAAATATCTTCAACAAAATCATAGAAGAAAACTTCCCTACCCTCATGAATGAGATGACTACGAGCATAAAAGAAGCCTTCAGAACTCCAAATAGGTTGGACCAGAAAAGAAATACCTCCCGACACATAATAGTAAAAACATCAAGTGCCCAAAGTAAAGAAAGAATACTAAAAGCAGTAAGGGAAAAGGGGCAGGTAACATATAAAGGCAGACCAATCAGACTCACACCCGATTTCTCAACAGAGACTATGAAAGCTAGAAGAGCCTGGACAGACATCATGCACACCTAAAGAGAGCACAAGTGCCAGCCCAAGCTGCTAAACTATACCATCAGCAAAACTATCAATCACCATCGATGGAGAGATGAAGATATTTCAAGACAAATCAAAATTCACACAATATCTGACCACAAACCCAGCACTACAACGAATTATAGGTGGAAAACCCAATACAATGAGGGAAAATACAGCCTAGTAAAAACAAGAAAACTCCTAAACAAGAAAACTATAAGAAGAAAAAAACACAGACACAACTCAACCCAAAAAAGCAATAATGGCAGGAGACAGAAACAACTATTCCTCGATATCTATTAACATAAATGGTCTCAACTCCCCAATAAAGAGACATAGACTATCAGACTGGATACATAAACAAAATCCAGCCTTTTGCTGCATACAGGAAACTCATCTCAGATACAGAGACACACACTAACTTAGAGTAAAAGGGTGAGAAAAAAACTTCCAAGCAAACAGCTCCAAGAAGCAAGCTGGAGTGGCTATTCTAATATCGAATAAAGTAAATTTCCAACCAAAGGCTATCAAAACTATAAGGAATAACACTTTTTACTCATTACCGGGGAAATCTGTCAGGAGGAACTCTCAATCCTTAATATATATGCTCCAAATAAAAAATCACCCACATTCATAAAAGAAACTCTACTAAAGCTCAAAAAATACATTTCACACCAGAAAATAACAGTGGGAGACTTTTATACCCCACTCTCACCAGTGGACAGGTCAGGGAAACAGAAACTGAACAAGGATACTGTAAAACTAGCAGAGGCTTTGAACCAACTAGAATTAATAGATATATACAGAACATACTATCCTAAAGTAAAAGAATACACCTTCTTCTCACCACCCCATGGCACCTTCTCGAAAATTGACGACATAATTGGACACAGAACGAGCCTCCATCGATATAAGAAGATTGAAATACTCCCATGCATCCTCTCAGATCACCATGGTCAATGGCTGGTCTTTAACAACAACAAAGACAACAAAAAGCCCACATACACATGGAAACTAAACAACGCTCTGTTAAAGGATAGCAGGATCAAAGAAGAAATAAAGAAAGAAATTAAGGATTTTCTAGAATTCAACGAAAACGAAAACACAACATACGCAAATCTATGGGATGCAATGAAAGCAGTATTGAGAGGAAAACTCATAGCCCTAAGTGCTTCCAAAAAGAAACTAGAGAGAGCATACATCAGCAACCTGACAGAACTGCTTAAAGCCCTAGAACAAATGGAAGCAGATATACCCAAAAAGAGTAGATGGCAAGAAATAATCAAAATTAGGGCAGAAATAGACCAAATAGAAACAAAAAGAAACATTGAAAAAATCAACAAAACAAAGAGTTGGTTCTTTGAGAAAATCAACAAGATTGATAAACCCCTAGTCAGACTAACTAGAGGGCAAAGAGAGAGTATCCAAATTAACAAAATCAGAAAGGAAAGTGGTGACATAACAACTGAAACTGAGGAAATTCAAGAAATCATCAGATCCTACTACAAAAACTTATACTCCACAAAATTGGAAAATCTGGAGGAAATGGATGAATTCCTAGACAGATACAAGGTCTTAAAGTTAAAGCAGGACCAAGTAAACCATCTAAATAACCCTATAACACTTAAAGAAATAGAAGAAGTCATCAAAAGCCTCCCAACCAAAAAAAGCCCAGGTCCAGACAGGTTCAGTGCAGAATTTTATCAGACATTTATTGGGGATATAACACCAATACTAGCCAAACTATTCCAAAAGATAGAATCAGATGGAATATTACCCAACTCATTTTTTGAGGCTACAATTACCCTTGTACCTAAACCACACAAAGACCCTACAAGGAAAGAGAACTTTAGACCAATCTCACTTATGAACATTGATGCAAAAATACTCAACAAAATCCTTGCAAACCGAATCCAAGAACACATCAAAATGATCATTCATCATGATCAAGTAGGCTTCATCCCTGGGATGCAGAGATGGTTTAACATAAGGAATTCCATCAATGTAATCCACCATATAAACAAACTCAAAGAACAAAATCACATGGTCATCTCACTAGATGCTGAGAAAGCATTCGACAAAATCCAACACTCCTTCATGTTAAAAGTCATGGAAAGAACAGGAATCCAAGGCCCATACCTAAACATAATAAAAGCAATATACAGCAAACCAACAGCCAACATCAAACTTAATGGCAAGAAACTTGAAGCAATTCCACTAAAATCAGGGACTAGACAAGGCTGCCCACTCTCCCCCTACGTATTCAACATAGTACTGGAAGTCCTGGCTGGAGCAATTAGACAGCAAAAGGAGATCAAGGGGATACAAATCGGGAAGGAAGAGATAAAAACATCACTCTTTGCCGATGACATGATAGTGTACTAGAGTGACTCCAAAAATTCCACCAGAGAACTCCTACAGCTGATAAAAAAGTTCAGCAAAGTGGCTGGATACAAAATTAACTCAAACAAATCAGTAGCCTTCCTATACTTAAAGGACAAACATGTGGAGAAAGAAATTAGGGAAAAGGTACCCTTCACAATCGTCACAAATACTATGAAATACCTTGGTGTGACTCTAACTAAGCAAGTGAAGGACCTGTATGACAAGAACTTCAAACATCTAAAGAAAGAAATTGAGGAGGATCTCAGAAAATGGAAAGATCTCCCATGGTCATGGATTGGAAAAATCAACATCTTAAAAATGGCCATCCTACCAAAAGCAATCTACAGATTCAATGCAATCCCCATCAAAATTCCAACCCAGTTCTTCATGGAATTGGAAAGATCAATGTGCAATTTCATATGGAATAAAAAAAGACCTAGAATAGCGAAATCCATCCTCAACAACAAAAAAACATCTGAGGGAATCACTATCCCTGACCTCCAGCTATATTACAAGGCAATTGTGCTGAAAACTGCATGGTACTGGTACAGAAATAGGCATGTGGATCAATGGAATAGAATAGAAGATCCAGCAATTAGCCCTCATGTATATGGTCACCTGATTTTTGACAAAGGAGCAGTAAACATTCAATGGAAAAAGGACAGCCTATTCAACAAATGGTGCTGGTCCAACTGGCACTCAGCATGCAAAAGAATGAAAATAGACCCTTTCTTAGGTCCTTGTACAAAGCTCAAGTGTAAGTGGATCAAAGAGCTCCACATTAAACCAGATACACTGAAACTATTAGATGAGAAATTAGGGAAAACCTTAGAACACATAGGCACAGGAGAAAATTTCCTGAACAAAACACCAATGGCTCCTGCTCTAAGGTCAAAGATTAACAAATGGGACTTAATGAGATTGCAAAGTTTTTGTAAGGCTAAGGACATTGTCAAGAAAACAAAACTGCAACCAACAGAATGCGAAAAGATCTTTACCAACACATCAGATAGAGGCCTAATATCCAAGGTGTACACGGAACTCAAAAAGCTAGACACCAGAGAATCAAATAACCCTATTAAAAATTGTGGTACAGAGCTAAACAAAACGTTTTCAGTTGAGGAACACCGAATGGCCAAGAAACATCTGAGGAAGTGCTCCACATCCTTAGCCATCAGGGAAATGCAAATCAAAACAACCCTAAGATTCCACCTCACACCAGTCAGATTGGCCAAGATCCAAAACTCAGATGACAGCAGATGCTGGTGAGGCTGTGGAGAAAGAGGAACACTTCTCCACTGTTGGTGGGGTTGCAAGCTAATATAACCACTCTGGAAATCTGTCTGGCGATACCTCAGAAAATTGGATATAGTAATACCTGAAGACCCAGCTATTCCACTTCTGGGCATATACCCCAGAGACACTTTAATACACAACAAAGATATATGCACCACAATGTTCATAGCAGCTCTATTTATAATAGCCAGAAGCTGGAAGGAACCCAGATGTCCTTCAGAAGATGAATGGATACAAAAATTGTGGTACATATACACAATGGAATACTACTCTGCCACCAGAAACAATGACTTAACCAATTTCTTAAGAAAATGGCTGCATCTAGAGAAGATCATCCTGAGTGAGATAACCCAGTCACAAAAGAACAGACATAATATGCAGTCACTGATAGTGGGATGCTAACCCCAGAGGCTTGCACTTACCCAGAAACAACTCACACACTGTATGAAGTCCAGGAAATAAAGAAAACAAAACAAAACAAAAAGTATTTACAACACAAGAAAACTTTAACTATTTCCATGTTACATTTTGATTTACATGTACTTTAGCTCATTGTAACTATTAAGTTTTCAAGGCATACAATCAAACCTTAAAAAAAAATCAAGAACTGACTAAAAAAATATATTCATATAGTTTTATGTAAATATTATGTTAAAATATGAAAAAAGGTCTGACAAAAAATGTATAATTTTAAGCAAAAAATATTTAAAATCTGTACATTTATCTTTGTTTTGTAAAATAAAGTTGTTTTATTAAAAAAAGGGGTAATATATTATATTTGTATATATGTATGTGAATGTGTATGTATGTGCATGTATGTGTGTATGCTTGTGTAAGTGTATGCATAAATGTGTATGTACATATGTATATGTTTATATGTTTGTATACCTGTATATGATATACCATATACATGTATATATGTGTATAATATACAACTATGTAATGCATATATGTATGTATGTGTATGTGATGTACATGATATATACAAATGCATATGTATATATCTACATATTTCTATTCAAATTTTGTTTAAGATTTATTTATTAATTTGTTTAATTATGAGTATATCTAAATTTCATATCTAGAGTCCAAGTGATTTGTGATTTGATTCCTATATAAAAGTGTGAGTTTACCTTGAGTTATAGTTAAGTACTGAATCTGTGCTATGACATTGTACACAGCTGACTTAGCTGAATGCTTTTTGGTGAAAACCTTTCTATTTTTTTCATAACTTGGTCCTCTTGATAATCTCAACAAGTTTCTTGTGTATAAAACATTATTTTCAATATTGGACTTCTAGTTTCACAGATGTGATAGCCAATACTAGAGCACACAAGAGCTTGTTCAAAACTACCAAGGGTAAATCTATCAGATAGTAGAGTAAGCACTCTGGCTTATACAACTGTAACGTGCTAAGAATGAATGAAGTTCTTGAAAATACTGTTAAGGAACATTTTATTCACTGAAAAATGATACTTATTTATGAGTTCTTCTCTCTTACTGAATAAAATTTAAAAATTGGTTTTCCTGGTTTAATTCCAAGTTTAGCCTCTGTGTTTATATATTAACTCTCCAAAATTCCATTTTAATTTCTTTAAATGCTTTTGAAGCTAAAATCAAGTATCTCATCCATAGTCTTACTTTTTTAATGGGCAATAGGTATACTTAAATGCTGGTATGCATAGTGAAAATACATTACACAGAATATGTTTTGTTTGTGTTGAGAAAATAATCATATATAGTCCTAGTAATACCCCCAAAATTCAGTGCTTTTTAGAACTTTAAATCAGTGCAGGCAAAATTGTACAGCATACGATTCCCATATCAGGCTGCTCTAATTCAATCAGTTCATCACATAAACTCAGTTCTGAATGGCCAGTTGGGTAACACATTAGGAATATTCTGCAATCAACACAGAAAGGTTACTACAGTTTAAGGGATATGCAGGTTTTTAATCACACAGTTTACATGTGAATCAATATCTGACACTTGGAGTGATACTATTTTCTTTGTGGACAGCATGAATTTACGGAGCTACACATTCCTTATAAATCAGGCTGAGTGGCAGATTCTCAATAGCAGTGCTAATAAGTAGATGAATTGGAGGATGACAATTCAATAGAAGTGCCAGTATCCTGACTCTTGAGATGCAGGGTCATTATTAAGTAAAGTCGGTCATTTGAATTAAATGAGGTACTAAAATAATAGGGAATTTGTTCTCTCAGTGAGATAATCACTTTGTGACAAAGGGTTATATATTATATATAGAAGAGATGTGTGAAGAAGGGGGAACCAGGAAAGGGGATAGCATTTGAAATGTAAATATATAATTATCCAATAAAATTTAGTATGATAAGATAGTTCATTATGTTACTCTTGGGAGTATAATTTAAAACCTATATACTATTTTTACCTTGAAATTTCCCTTCAGCACTTTTGAATTGCAGTTGGCTATAATCAGTGAAAACATGGGAAATGAAATGACTGGTAGGAGAAAAACTGTTATTGTTACCCTTTAACCTAATAAAATGTGGTAAGTATATATTGCAAAAACCAAGCTTGCAAACCAAAGACCTATTTCTCACATACATTCATTTATATGAATGCACGCACATATAAATGTTGCAGTAAATATTAAATTTAAAACTGGTTTAACTCTTTGTTGGTCCCCGAAGTCTCACTCTGCAGGATTACATCAAATGAACAGAGATACAAACTGCCCTATATGAGATAAATTACCTTTAAAATATTTATATCTACCTAGTGCCAATTAAGTTCACCTTACTTAAGTCCAGATTACTCTTCTCAAGCTCCATCTTGATCTCCCCTGGTCTCTTCCCATCCTCTTCTGATTTCCTCCCTTTTATCTGCCTTCTTCTCTCTCTCCAAACCTGTAATGCCTTAACATAAATCTGCCTATCAACATGTGAAATTATATACATTTAATGGAAATAAACATTAAGCTTATTTTTAATTAGTGATACACCATTGTAAACTTTTGTGTCTTAATGATTTGAACAATACACTTGACCATTTTAATTATTTTTAATGGTGCAGCATTATGGCCTGAGGCAAGCTCCAGCAATGTATTCAGCAATCCAAGGTGAGGATGGTCATAGGCAACAAGGTAAAGCAGGCACACGTTTACATACACTTGGTGGATAAAGCAAAGCTTCAAGAACTTCATTTTGATTTTGGCCCCTTGATAGAACCTAAACAAAAATTGTCTATGTAAGAAAAAATATTATATTCTTCATATTCTTCAGAAACAATCACAACAAAACATATTCTCCAAAAACATTAAAATGTTTAGACAAAGGGAAATTACAACATGATTATTGATTATATATTCTTTTGAAACCCACACCTAATTGGACATTTCCCACTATCATTTTTTTAACAAAGCAAGGTAACATTTATTTACTACAGTCACACAGTAATGATCAAGTAGCTTAAAACAGCAAATATTCAGTTCCCACAGAACTGTTTTTGTTTTTAAGCCAAGTCAGAGAATAGAAAGGAAAACTCATTACTCCCTGAGCACTGACACTCAGGCACAATTCCAAGTCAGCATCATTTCCACTCGGCTTCACTGATATACCAGTTAAGGAACACAAGTTCTAACAGCTTATCTAAGACAAGTTTAACTAACTCTAAGATCACATGACATGACAGGAAATATACAAATGCTTACAAACTTACTGTCCTGCCATGAAATAAACATAGCAATATATTTGTCACCAGAAACTACAATAATGAGATTTAAAGTTCTACCTGAAAACATGCCATTTTATGTAAAATCCTAAAAACATAACTCTCAAGTCCTACAATTTAACAGTTGATTCCTACTGAAGCGGCACAGATTTCCTTTCACAAGCACAGGCCAGCAACAAGACAAACTGCAGTATGTCAGACAAGTCCCCAAGTTCTTTGGACGAACACCAAGGAGTTGCCAGAGAGGTTACACAGTGGCCTCAATCTTTATTTTTCTTTACCTGGAATTCTACAAATTCTGAAATTGATCAATAGATTTATCTTGTCTAATAAACAGCACCAGTTGTGCCCACAGATACAGTTCAAACCTGACTTTCTCAGTTCTGGAGTTTATTATAGAAACACTGTGGTAACTTGTACAGTAACATCATCCTACAGGAGAGAAACAGTTCTGTGCAAAAACAATCCACCAGGTTTTCTGAGAGTACCAAAGAGCAACGAGGTCTGAGATTTGAGAAGGGAGAAACTGTGTGCATACAAATCATATAATTAAATTAATTGTATTCCTGAAAGAAATACAACAAGAGGGGAGGCCTTGGTACTTATTTAAAAATGTTCATTAAGCTCCAATGATTGTTTGCTATCCTCATCTACAGACATGCTCAGTAAGCTACAGCTAGGCAGAAGTCAACTGCACTCACAGGTGTAATGTTTACATCCACATCTGCCCTCTCTCAAGAGAGCAAAGTAACTACAAATAGTGCTATGCCAGACACTGGATTCTTGACCAACAGTGTCTCATTAGTGTGTCAACTGGTTCATTCTAAAGTGACCAGAAATGACAAGAGGCTTCGTATTTTTATATGGCACATCTTTTGGTCTGTGTGAAAACAAGGTTATTTGAATGTTAACTATTTTCTGACACTTTGGAGTTACTGTTGTTCTTCCCATTCCCATTAGGTCAATTGTTCATGGCAATATTGTTTGTTCAAGTTTAAACTTGCATTACAGGAAGTAGTCCCGGGCCTGATGAGTGACATGTGTCTTGCCTCTTTGAGGTATCGAACTTCAAGAAAAAGTGCTTAAGAGTGTCGTCAAGTTCCATGATTGCAGCTTGGTTACCATAACCACAGTGATAGTTTGGAGCACTGAAAATTGTTACTACATTCCAGTCACTGCACCAGTTGTACCCCTCCATCACCAGCTGGTGAGCTGTGGACACCAATGGGAGGCCTTTGGCGTGATTAAATGTCTCAGATATATCAAGGCCAAAGGTATAACCAGCTCCTTGAGGAGACATTTCCCGGCCACTACGGTCATATGGGTCTCACCACAGCAAGTCACACACTCGACACTCATGAGGACCTTCTTGTAGGTGATCAAGTGCTGTGATATGATCCAGTGTGTCTATGGATGGTGAGAGGCCACCATGTAGACAAAAAGCTGCCCATCCACCAAGGCAGTGAGAGGAAGATAGTCAAAAATGTCTGTGAAGTATTACCAGATGTTTGCCTTTCTGTATTTCCTTAAACACTCATTGTAGAAACCATAAACTTGTGTGATCTGTCTGCTCTCGTGATTTCTTGGATAACAAACCTTAAGAACTACAAGCAGTGTAACTGTTTCAACAGAGTAATATCCTCTGTCCACATAGTCTCCCATAAGCAAGTCATTTATATCTTGTGATTTACCACCAATTCTAAAGAGTTCCATGAGGTCATTAAATTGCCCGTGTACACACATCTCCACCCACAGTGACTGGACATCGAACCTCTTGTACGGTGGATTCTTTTCTCAGGATTTTTTTTTAAGCCAAATTCTCCATTTGTCCAACTATGAAAACTTTATATTCCTCTCTTCAAACTACCACTATGACCTTCATAGAAACTGGGTTGGCGACTACCTTCATAATCATTAAACATACACTTTAAACAGGACTCCAAGAAAGCCAATATGTGGAGAATGACACAGAAGTGATGTGATCTTTCACGGGCACTGAGGTCTGCCCTGTGGGCAGCACCCACTCCATGAAGCATGCCCAAGTGCAAGAGAAATGTTTTTACTCCAGGAGTCCCGAACTCATTCCTAGGAGCAAATCATTGCCAGTCCACGAAGGATCCGGGCCGCCCAGCTTCCTAGTGCTGGGTCGGGCCAGGAGGCTCCGAAGCCTCCCACTATCTTTATATCCACAAATTTAACCTAACCCCAAAGCAATAATTCTTCCATCATTGATTAACTAAGTGAAACCAAGCCAAGTCTATTATGTCTAGGTTTCACCTTTTGCTAGTTGACAAGAGTTTGTATTTAACAAGAAATGAATCATTTATCTTGCATCTTATTTTTTGAAATGTTTTTGATAGATAAATTGGCTATTCATCTATTTTCTATTTTTACACTCATAATACGATCATTTATTTGTGGTCCATAACCTTGTTTTTCCACGGTGGATACCAAAAGTGTGACCACATTGTTCTATCACAAGATCAAGGAAAACCAGATTCAACCTAGAATGAATGTTTTCTTTGACCATTAACCTTTGTCAAACCTATTTTCTTTCCACAAGTACAACTGTGTGCTTGTAACACATGAGAGCTCACTGTGCTTTTTTTCTTGTCTGTATAGCCTGCACTAGTCTACAAAGTAGGGACACAATGTTATCTTCAGTCTATATTTGTCATATTTTCCTGGCAATAGAAACTAAACCATCTCCTCCATCTTTCTTATCAACAACCTTCCCAACATCCTAAAATTAGTTATATCAGATCAAGAATTTTGTAAAATCATTAATGCACCCAAACAATATTATTTTATGAATGTTTATCTTCATATAGATCTGCAGGAAATGTGATGAGAAGAAAGTATACCACCAAACTATAGGCATTGAGGCACTCCCCACACCCATTAGCACCATGATAGAAACAACATGAATATAGTAATGATGAACATGGGAAGGCACATTGGAAGCAAGAAGTAGTCCAGAGACAAACCTCCTCATCCTCCCATCCCCCGCCCCTGACACCATAGTTCCTCCTATATGGCGCCTGTAATATTGTTATCTATTTTCAGATGGGATAGGAATGCTTTTCTCAAAATTCAGAATTCTAATCAAGAGTCCTTGATTACTTTAAACAAATAGGCTTTTTCCAGTGTTACTTGTGTCTAATTATATTGCAAAACAACAAAAACAATAACTGAATAAGCCACTAAAATAGTTTTGTTATGAGAAAAACCTGCCAAAAAATAATTTTTGCTAACTAGAGTATAGAAGTATATTCATGACTCACACTAGATGAATCTCCTTTTTTTTTTTTCCTTTTGGTGGTTTTGAGGCTGACTTCAGGACCTAAGACCCTGTCCTTGTTAGATAAGGTTTTGTAACAAAGCCAGATCCCAGCCTCATATTGCTTCTCACAATATTGTGATCCCCAACACAATTATCTCTTATTTATCTATATTTTCTCAGCAGCAAGTATTTTGCATTTCATGAAATGACTGTAATTACTTATTAATGACCTTTTGATTAATGTAGATGAGCATATCATACTTTTATTAAAATGTTGTGAGAACAGCTTAAGGGACTGAGAAATTAAAAAAGATCATTATCAACTTACACAATCAATCTAACAATTTAAGTTTCATATTCTCTCTCTGTGAGTAATGAGACAATATAACTATTATTAAACTTATAAATGTTGGAAGCATCTAGCTTGAGATTATATATAAAGTCTTGGATTTTAACAATAACAACTGTAATGGTAAAAGTATATCTAAAATTATAGATGTGGAAAAGGACACTAAATTTTTTATGGAAATCATGAGAAACAATTTTATGTGGGCAACAAAGTTAGAGACATTTGATATTTGTTTCTAGTTTCCTTCACACCTGGGATTTTCATTTAATTTTTGTGAAATAAAGTTAAATATTCTAATTTTATTGACAGCCTTCATTGTGGCAAATGAACTTTAAGTCAATCCAAAATCAATTTAAGCTAACTGTTAAATAATGGCTGATGTGTAAAGTAATGCTGATACCTTGTGCTGTAGTATGCAGTTTGAACACTCTCCAAGCATGCATAACTTCCTGAATCCATCCCTACCGTATCCAAATTGAGTAATGCCGAGTAGTATTATCTCACATATTTAAAAACTGCCTATAATTTACCTACGTTATCTTATGTTTTTTGAAATTTTGCTTAGAAATTTTCTTTCTTAAAAAAATCTCTCCCATTTTTTTTTTTCAGACAGGATGTTATTAGCCCTGGCTGGCCTAGAAGTTTCTTTGTAAAACACTCTAGTATCAAATTCATAAGATCTTCCTCCTTCTGACACCCAAATCACTATGTCTGTATTCTTTTAAACATTTTATTTAATAACCAATGAATAAAATTATATTATTTTCCTTCTTAAATTATATTCAGTTTTCATTATTTAAACTAATTTTTAAATTAACATGATTTTATTACATTTTCCCTCCTCCAAGTTTTTTTTTTTCAAATTCTCTCCCTACTCATTCACCTTTAAGTTATTCCTCAAATCATTATCTAACCTTTCATGCAATAACATAACCCCCAAAACAAAAAGAAAAAGAAAAACCATATTCTTCCCCAACCCCATCAAACTGTAATCAAATGAAACTACACACCCAAAAGATCTGTGAGGAGAATTACATGTTGATCAGTTACTACTGACCAAGAGGCCTATCTTTCAGTGCTTGATATCCCAGAGACACTATTTTGGAGAAAACGGATTCTTTTTTTTTTTCTCCTAGCAGATAAAACTGACAGAATAACACTTTTTTTCTAAAACCAGAAGAAACAATGAAGTAATGAAATTACCCCAATCATATCCTGCTGCGTTCGTAGATCAGGGCCTTGTTCAGCTATCTTCAGAGAAGCTGCCTCCTATATATGAGAGGGGGACTGACACAGAGACCCACAGTCACACATTGCTCAGTGAGTGAGAGACCTCCAAAAATCAGTTCCTAGGCCTGTCAGTATCAAACCTCTCCCATTAAATTCAAGAAACACAGGGGCAGGAGGACTGAAAACCAGAAGAGAAGAACTCCAAGACAACAAAACTCTCTAAATGAACAAGATCAAAGCTCATATGAGCTTACAAGATCTGAAGCATCATGCATAGGGCCTACTTGTTTCTGCTTTAGGACCTCTTTTCTCTCTCTCTCTCTCTCTCTCTCTCTCTCTCTCTCTCTCTCTCTCTCTCTCTCTGTGTGTGTGTGTGTCTGTGTGTTCATGTGTGTGTTAATGTGTGTGTGTGTGTGTGGGTGGGTGGGCGGGTGGGTGTATTTACCTTCCAGTTTAGTGTTTTATGGGATTCTTGATATAAGTTATTCTCTGATCACTGAGCCTGTTTTGGGGCTCTTTTTGTTCTGTTGGTTTGTTTTATCCAACTCCAAAGTGGGAGTTTTGCTTTATCTTATAGTGTTTAATGAATAAATCAATGAAAATGTAGCCATTGATGAACACTGAATTGTCACTTTCTTAATATATCTCAGAATAAACATATTACATAACAATCTTTAATATATAGACTTTTAGGTTCTCTTTTTTTTGTCTTTTATTGAAATTATTTTGGAGAGATTCCTCTTATTATATATCTTGCTTATAGTTTCTCTCCCTCTATTTCTCTCTGTTCCATCCCTTCTTTCCCACTCCCTACTCAATCTACTTTCTTCAGTTCTCATTAGAAAAGGATAAGCCTCTAAGATACAAAAACCGAACATGACCAAATAAAATGTGATATGATGAAGCAAAAATTATATCAAAGTTACACACAGCAGTCCAACAGGAGGAAAAGAGTTCCAACTACTGGCTCAAGAGACAAAGTCCCTCACCCCCCCACCAGTCATTCACATAGTCAGAAATCCCTTAAAAATAAAATCTATAAAATACGTAGAACAGACCTAGTGTAGACCCATGTAGACTCTGTTTGTTGTTTCATTCTCTGTGTGCTCCTATGTGTCTTGCTTAGTTGAATAGAGGTCCTTGCTCTCCTGGTATCTTCGGAACGTACAATCTTTCAGCCTCTTGTTGCATAGGGTCCCCTAAACTCTGAGGGATGAATTGGATGGAAACTTTCAATTTAGACTTTTTTCACATGTGTGGCTGTTGGTTTCTACATCTGCTTCCTCTGTTTCGGGAAGAAGCCTCTCTGATGTCTGCTCTCTGAAGACTGGGTGAGTTACTTTTCTCCAAGAAGAATGTCTTATGAATCTTTTATCATTTTCTTTTATTTTTGAACAGTTGTGTTTGTTTTTACTCTAGGTATCTAGACTACCTAGTCTTTTGTTCTTGACTACCCAAGCAATTTCAGGTGTGGGTTCTTTCTCCTGGTGTGAATCAAGTCAGATATTTGTTGGATATTCCAAGTTCTGTGCAGCTGTTGCCTTAGCATAGTTTGCAGCTGTGGAAGATTGTGGGTCAAAGGTTTGTTGCTGACTTGGTATGTGTGTGTGCTTTATTTTTGGTATCCTACAGAGTAACTTCCTTCACCAAAGTGACTAGAACATAAAGGTGAGGCTTCATGTGGGCACCAGTTCAGCTTCTCTCAGTTCAATGAGTTGTGGGAATGGTGTCCTCATCAATGGCATCCCACTGTCAAGTTTGCATAGACTAACCTTTAATCTTGTTAACATCCTGGGTTGTTTGGGGATTTCCATGAGATACCCTTGGCCAAGAACACAGTTGAATGCAACCCAGTCCCTTGACTGGAAGCTTTGCCTGGCACCAAGAAATACAGAGATTCTGTATCCCCCACTTATTAGGAGTCCTCATTAGGATGACCTTCCTAGATTCCAGTGAGTTTTAAATCATCATCTCATTAATACATTATCCTTTAAGTGTTTGCAGAAAGAATATGTCAAATGATGAAAATCGTGCTTTAAAGCCAATAACTTTACCACCTAATGATTTACAATGTTATAGGTTAGATATATAAAGATAATTGCACTGAGATTTCTGTTTCTTTTTTCATTGGAGTTTATTTCACTAGAAATACTCAGGTGTCCTTTGTGCAGTTTTATATCCAGATGTCTTGGCTATGAGGAATTTAGAAGCTTAAAGAAATGGCACATACCTGTCAGGTGAAACTATGCATGTCCCCATCATCTTTTCCACTTAATGTGATTTCATCATTTTAATATCAAGTAATATCTAGAAAGATATGGTGGCAGTGACTTCAAGGAGATTGAATAAGTCTTCTGATATATTTTGAAGGGAGAGCTAATCCTTTGGGACTATGCCGCCTGCCTGAAAGAAAAATAATGTTAAGTCTAAGGCTACATCAAAATGCAGAGCAGTGGAGTAAAAAAACTTGAAGTGAGAAGAGAAAGCAAAGAGAATTTTCAGAAAATAAAGACAATTAGCATATGCAAGACTGAAAGCTTTATTGGGGCTATTTGATTTTCTTATGGAA
Source organism: Micromys minutus (assembly GCF_963924665.1). NCBI lineage: Eukaryota > Metazoa > Chordata > Mammalia > Rodentia > Muridae > Micromys > Micromys minutus. The sequence goes on along the minus strand of NC_137955.1, from coordinate 43,858,731 downwards.
TATTCAGTCATGTAAAATATTTTTATGCCACTGAAATTCAAAACAGACATGTATTTGGTCTAAAATCTTTAGTGATATTAAGAATTAGATGCAATTTGAAAACATTTGACTAGGTAAGTTCTTTTAGAAACAGGGCATAAGTAACTCCAAAGAGAATTCCAAAGAAAAATGATTTCAGTAAAAACCATTTCAGTAAAGTTTTGATGATGAGACACAATAGGTTAAAATCCATAAAAGAGGAAAGCCAGGAATCCAAGGCAAGGGCAGGGATGTAGGAAATATCTTAGTTAGGGCTTTACTGCTGTGAATAGACACACATTTAACTGGGGCTGGCTTACAGGTTAAAAAGTTTTACTGGTTGGTTTTGTGTCAACTTGACACAAGCTAGAGTTAATTACAGAGAAAGAAGACTCAGTTGAGAAAATGCCTCCATAAGATTCAGCTGTAAGACATTTTCTCAACTAGTGATCAAGAGGGGAGGACCCAGCCCATTGTTGGTGGTGCCATCCCTGGGCTGGTAGACCTGGGTTCTATAAGATAGCAGATTGAGCAAGCCAAGGAAAGCAAGCCAGTAAGCAACATCTTCCATGGCCTCGGCTTCCTGACCTGCTTGGGTTCCAGTCCTAACTTCCTTTGGTGATGAACAGTGATATGGAAGTGTAAGCTAAATAAACCTTTTCCTCCCCAACTTGCTTCTTGGTCATGATGTTTGTTCAGGAATAGAAACCCTGACTAAGACAGAAGTTCAGTCCATTATCATGAAGGCAGTAACATGACAGCATCCAGAGAAGCATAGTGCAGGTGAAGTTGAGATGACTTCATATTTATCTGCAGGCCTCTAATAGAAGATTGACTTTCAGGCAGCCAGGATGAGGGTCTGAAAGCCCACATCCAGGGACACATCTACTCCAACAAAGTTACACCTAATCCAACAAGGCCACAACTACTCTAAAAGGAAATCAGTCTTTAAATCTCGATCTCTGTTTTTTTTTTTTTTTTTTTTTTTTTCATTGTTTACTGCAACTAAGTTCGTTCTTCTGAGGTGGTTCCATTTCCTGTTAGCTGTTTTCTCAGCAGTATCTCCAGGTTCTTGCATCTCAAACTTCTTTAGCCTCCAAGGCAACTTCAACACAATGTTTCAAAATCTGGTAACCACACACGATCAATCTGGGCACCTCCTTCTCAAGCTGGTGCCTCTTATCCAGCTCTGCTCTCTGTAGCATTCTATGCTAGAGTTGGCATACTTTATTGATACTGCTCTTCTTGGTGGTCATCCCATGGTACTGGCATCTCCAATACACTGGGGTCTTCTGCTCTAACCAGGGTTCACCAATAGCAACTCATAGGTTTGTTTCATGGGGCCAAGCCCTTGTATGATCCCTCAAGTTCTGGGCTGCCAACTGCAATTGGTGCACCTTCACCAATGTCCTTTCATGGCCTTTCACAGTGCCAAGCTTCAGTTACTCTTCATGACCCCTTCATGCTTTCAAAACCAGTACCACCTGGGTGACTCTTACACATTACCAAGTACAGCTGCGGCACTAGGTACATACAACCTTGGCTATTTGAGGAACACAGCTTCTTTGTGGTCTCAGAAAATGCTTCTCAGAAGATTTCACCTCAGTCATGCTGGTCTCTTCCTAATCACTGATAATTTTTTACCTCCAGCTAACCAGCATCAATTGTCCATTAGTCACTTCTATTCTTGGCTCTAAAGCCAGAGGTAGATGGCCCAAACTGCTGAGATTTGCTGCTTGCTGGGGCTTAAATTTGTCCTCAACCCCCTTGTTCTATTATTTTATCAATGCTGGGATTAAAGGTATGTACCACAACACCTGGATTTAAGCTTTCTGCACATAGAACTTTCTCTGTCCCTGGCTGGCCTTGAATTTAGAGATATGTTTAGGTTTATCTGTAGGGATTAAAGTATGTACCACTATTCCTGGATCTAAACTTAGCTGGGTAGGATTTTGGCCCAAATTCCTATTTCCTTAATATTCTATCTCTAAGAGCATAGGATTCAGCTCCATTCTACTTTCTGGTGCCCTTTTAATATTTAAACCAAATATTATATATTTTTTCCTTTCTATGCTCTTTACCGTTTTTTTTAAACACTCTTCATGAGCCTTAACCAGAGAACAAAGTCTATGCTGGACGTTTCTGAGAGTACGTTTGTCAATGCAGTTAACAAAAATCTCTTTATCTTAGCTTTAGGTAGGCTCTCCTGACTTGTGCAAAATACAGCCATTATTCTTCACCAAAATATCATAGAAACAGTCTCTTGGCCACATAGTAAAATTCCTCTCCTCTGAAACCTCTAAAGCCATGTTTCCCCAATTAAAATCACCCTCAACAACAACATTTTTCATGACCTACTAACTCCCACTTAAAGCATTCTACTGTTTTCCAAATTCAAAGTTCCAAAATCCACATTCTGCCAAACAAAAGCATGTTCAGGATTATTACAGCAGTAACCAAGTCCATGGTAACAACTTCTCTTTTATGTTTTTATTACTATGAACAGACACCAAGTTCAAGGCAACTCTTAAGGACAATATGTAATTGGTGTTGGCTTACAGGTTTAGAAGTCCAGTTCAGTATCATCAAGGCGGGAATGTGGTGATATTCAGACAAGCATGGTGCAGGTGGAGCTGAGAGGTTTACATCTTCATCTGTAGGCAGGATTCTAAAAGAAGACTAATATCCAAGCAGCTATGATGAGGGTCTGAAAGGTCCAGTAACACACCTACTCCAACAGGACCCCACCATCTAATAGTGCTACTCCCTGGGCTGTGCATATATAAACCATAATAGGAACTGAAGAAGATATAAAGAGAGAACATATTACAGATAAATTCACATATAACTAAGATGAAAAACTCAATTACAGCACATGCTGGCAAGGATGTGGAGAAAGGCCCACTCTTCCATTGCTGGTGGGAGTGCAAACTGGTACAACCACTTTGGAAATCAATCTGGCAGTTCTTTAGAAAATTGGAAATAGGTCTACCTCAAGACCCTACTATACACTCCTAGGACTATATCCAAAAGATTCTCCACTATCCCACAAGGATACATGTTCCACTATGTTTATAACAACCTTATTCATAATAGGCAGAAGCTGGAAACAACCCAGATGTCCATCAATGAAAGAATGAATACAGAAAATGTAGTTCTTTTATACAATGGAACACATTTTTTGGCTATGAAAATGAGGACATCGTGAATTTTACAGGGAAATTGATAGAAGTAGAAAATTTTATTCTGAGTGAAATAACCCAGATTCTAAAGGACAGGCACCGTATGAACTCACTGGTAAGTAGATATTTTCCAAAACTGACAGAATAGCTATGACACAACTCAGAGACCTTATAAAACTTAATAAGAAGGAAAGCCCAAGTAAAGATGTTTGAATCACACTTAGAAGGGAGAACAAAATAATCATGGAAGGCACAGGGAGGGAGCAACCTTAACGATAGAGGGTAGTGGAATGGGAAAGGTGGGGTGCAGGATCAGATATGAGTTGAGAGAGGAGAGAAGCCCAGAGGGCCAGGAGAATAAGAGAAAATATGCAGCTTTGGAGGAAACCTCTAGAAAGTCCTAGAGACCTGGGATGTGAAAGGATTCCAGGATTCAATGGGAATGACCTTAGCCAAAATGGTCAACAGAGGGGACATGGAACTTGGAGAGACCACCTCCATCTATAGATATGGCTCCCAGTGGAGAGATGGGGCCACTTCCCAAGTTCTATGAGATGTATCATAGGTATTCTGAACTTTCTCACTAATATTCACTTTGTTTTAGTACACACATGCATGCCATTTTAGGTCTGGGTTGCCTCACTTAGGAAAATATTTTCTTTTATATTTGTCTTTTTGATAATTTATGTATTTACATTTCAACTGTTATCCCCTTTCCCATGCCCGTATCCTTGCTTTTATGAGGATGCTCCCCCTCCACCCACCTATTCCCACTTCAACACCCTGGCATTCTTCTACACTGGGGAAATGGGTCTTCACAAACCAAAGTCTTCCCCTATTGATGTCAGACTACGCCATCTTCTGTTACAAATGTGGCTGGAGTCAGGGTCACCTTATGTGTACACTTTGGTTGGTGATTTAGTACGTGGGATCTCTGGGGTAGGGGGTTGGTTGTTTGATATTGTTGTTCTTCCTATGAGGTTGAAAACACCTTTCAGTTCCTTTGGTCCTTTCTCTAACTCCTCCATTGGGGTTCTTGTGCTTAGTCTGGGGTTAGCTGTAAGCATCTTAATCTGTATCAGTAATCTGGCAGAGCCTCTCAGGAGACATTCATACTTTCTATTTCCATCCATAAGCCTGTAAAATTTATGATGTCCTCATTTTAATAGCTGTATTATGTTTCAATGTATAAATGAACCACATTTTCTTTATCCATTCTATAGTTGAGAGATGTCTGTGTTGTTTTCAACTTCTGACTATTACAAATAAGTCTTCTATGAACATAGTGGAAAATGTGACCTTGTGGTATGCTGGAGCATCTTTTGTGTATATGCCCAGAAGTGGTATAGCTAGGTCTTCGGGTAGATCTATTTCGAATTTTCTGCAGAACTGCCAGACTAATTATCAGAGTGTTATAACAGTTTGCAACCCCACCAACAGTAGAGAAGTGTTCTTCTTTCTCCACATCCTTACCAGCATTTGCTGTCACCTGAGTTTTTGATCTTAGCCATTCTGACTGGTATGAAGTAGAGTCTCATGATTGTTTCTATTTGCATTTTCCTGATGACTATGAATGTTGAACATTTCGTTCCATCCTTTCTTTCTTTTATTTTTTTTTTTGATATTTTAAGTATTTACATTTCAAATGTTATTCCCTCTCCCAGTTCCCCTTCCACAACACATTTATACCCCTCCCTTTCCCCTGCTTCTACTCTCCCACTCCCACCTTACCCTAGAAATTTCCCTACAATGAGAAATTGAACCTTTAAGTGCTGATCAGCCAGGCCATTTGAAATTTCTCAGTTGAGAATTCTCTGTTTAGCTCCATACCCCATTTTTTAATTTAAGTTTCATGAGGTCCTGTTTGTCAATTACTGATTTTAGAGTGTGAACCTTTGGTATCATTTTTAGGATTTTGTTCCCCGTTCCAATGTTTTTGAGGCAATTTCCAACATTTCTTCTGTTAGATTCAGTATATTTGGTTTTATGTTGAGGTCCTTAATTCACTTGGACTTGAGCTTAATACTAGGTGATAAATAAGAAAATTTGCATTCTTCTACATGCAGATTGCCTGTTAGACCAGCACCATTTGTTGAAGATACTTTATTTTTTAAACCACTGTATGTTTTTGGCTTCTCTATCAAATATTAAGTATCCATGGATGTGTGAGATTATTTCTTTGTCTTCAGTTCTGTCTGTTTGTCTCTGTACCAATATTTTGTAGATTTTGTCACTATTACCTTGTAGTTCAGTTTAAGGGCAGGGATGACGATTTCCCCAATAACATTATAACATTGAAAAAAATTTTAAAAAAGAATTGTTTTTCTCAATTAAGTAGTTATGAAATAATCTTTCAAAACAGAAAGAAGAGCTGTGTCCCTGTTCCAATGAAGACCATCTACCAAAATATTATAGCAAATACTCAAAAATTATGGTAATTTGCTCTAAGCTGCAAAATCACTATCTGTCTTGAAGGTACCCTCTCTTGGTAAACAGCCACACAACCAACTAATCTTTTCACACATTTGCCACTATGAACTACAGGAATGAAAATCCAGAAAAATCAACAGGGGAAACCATATATTTTTTTCACATAACCTGATGAGAGGTTGAGAAGCGTGTTTCAGATTTCCTGGAATAGCATGCATAGAGAACTATAGAAAACTCAGAGTGAGGATGAGAAGTGTTTTCCCAAACAATTACTCAGGATATTTATCGTCAACAAACAGCCCCTCTACCCATAAGTGATACCTGCAACAAAAACTTCAAAATAAAGGCTTCATGTGAGATGCATCAGGTCCATATAAGAGCATGAGGAAATAACAGTCCTCATGTGAAAATAAAATGTTTCAACCAATCACGTGGTAGATTCTGAATATATTAAATCTCTACCAATTTTAGATTCATTGTTCCAAGAAACTCAGAATTTTTATTTTTAAAAGTAATAAAATACGTGAAGAGCAAAACTAATGGAAGTAATTAGGTTTATTGAAATCTGTCTCAGTAAATGACCATAGAGGCATTCCTGCTCAAACTCTAATCTCTATTTCAGAGCTTCAGTGTGAGAGGAATATATAAAGAAGAAAAACAAAGTGGAGACAGAAAATAGAAAAATCCAGAAACTGTGTGTGTCTTTCTCACCAGAAGAGTGACTTTCTTCCAATTCACTCTTAAGAACCTCATGGTATATTCTTTCACTTTTAGCTGGTTAACCAAAAACCTGAGGGGTCTCCTTAGCACAGATGTAGAGGAGCATGGACAGGGATTCAGGAAAAAACTTCTAAAGACCTAGTGTCTACATCTAGCCATGCCGTTCTGTAACTTAAGGGAAATGATAGAAATGACCAGAGTCATAGCTTGTGCACATGAAGTGGTCATGTAATGTACCCTCTAATCCAGTGCAATTTTGCAAATGAAAGGGTATGTTCATAATGCTCTGCTTTCTTGAGCAAATGAACACTACATAAATAGGTATATCTAATACTCTAAATTTGCTTTTCTCCTATATGATATACACCTTTGAAAATAACATTAGACCATTATAGTTATTTACATGATGTTGTGACTCAGATCCTATTTCTTAAGATCCAGAATCTTGGTGTCTTTTAACTTCAGGTTTCTGCATTTTAGGCAAAATTAGAGATCTCCTAATAAGATTCCCTGGTTTTCACACAATGTCAATTTCATTTGGCAAAGGTACATTATACTGTTGGGGAGCCTATCATTTTAATTCAGTATCATGATGGCATTGTGATGACTATTTGACATGAAACTAAACTTACAGAACCACCATGAGCTTATTAAAAAATTACTTATTGGAATTAATTTGTCATAAGCAAGGAAAATGAAAATATTTGTATTTTTTTAAACGACTTTATTTTGCAAAACAAAGATAAATGTAAAGATTTTAAACATTTTTTGCTTAAAATTATACATTTTTGTCAGTACTGTTTTTTCAGACATTAAAATAAATTTTACATAAAACCATGTGAATATGTTTTTTAGTCAGTACTTGATTTTTTTCAAGGGCTTGACAGTATGCATTGAAAACGTACTAGTTGCAATAAGCGTAAAGTACATGCAAAACAAAACGCAATATGGGAATAGTCAAAGTCTTCTTGTTTTGTGAATATATGTATATTTTTTGTTTTCTTTATTTCTTGGACATCATACAGTCTGTGAGTTGTTTCTGGGGGAGTGCAAGCCTCTGGGGTTAGCATCCCACTATCAGTGACTGCATATTATGTCTGTTCTTTTGTGACTGGGTTATCTCACTCAGGATGATCTTCTCTAGATGCAGCCATTTTCTTAAGAATTTGGTTAAGTCATTGTTTCTGGTGGCTGAGTAGTATTCCATTGTGTAAATGTACCACAATTTTTGTATCCATTCGTCTTCTGAAGGACATCTGGGTTCCTTCCAGCTTCTGGCTATTATAAATAGAGCCGCTATGAACATTGTGGTGCATATATCTTTGTTGTGTATTAAAGTGTCTCTGGGGTATATGCCCAGAAGTGGAATAGCTGGGTCTTCAGGTAGTACTATATCCAATTTTCTGAGGTATCGCCAGACAGATTTCCAGAGTGGTTGTATTAGCTTGCAACCCCACCAACAGTGGAGAAGTGTTCCTATTTCTCCGCAGCCTCGCCAGCATCTGCTGTCATCTGAGTTTTGGATCTTGGCCAATCTGACTGGTGTGAGGTGGAATCTTAGGGTTGTTTTGATTTGCATTTCCCTGATGGCTAAGGATGTCGAGCACTTCCTCAGATGTTTTTCGGCCATTCGGTGTTCCTCAACTGAAAATGATTTGTTTAGCTCTGTACCCCATTTTTTAATAGGGTTATTTGATTCTCTGGTGTCTAGCTTTTTGAGTTCCTTGTACACCTTGGATATTAGGCCTCTATCTGATGTGGTGTTGGTAAAGATCTTTTCCCATTCTGTTGGTTGCCGTTTTGTTTTCTTGACGATGTCCTTAGCCTTACAGAAACTTTGCAATCTCATTAAGTCCCATTTGTTAATCTTTGACCTTAGAGCTTGAGCCATTGGTGTTTTGTTCAGGAAATTTTCTCCTGTGCCTATGTGTTCTAAGGTTTTCCCTACTTTCTCATCTAATAGTTCCAGTGTATCTGGTTTAATGTGGAGATCTTTAATCCACTTACACTTGAGCTTTGTACAAGGAGATAAGAACGGGTCTATTTTCATTCTTTTGCATGTTGAGTGCCAGTTGGACCAGCACCATTTGTTGAATAGGCTGTCCTTTTTCCATTGAATGTTTACTGCTCCTTTGTCAAAAATCAGGTATTTTAACGAAGAGTGCTCTCTGCCACAAGAAGAAAAAAAAACATTTCTACCTTTTTCCTACCTCATACATTTTCTCTTATGCAAATCAATAGTGTAATGTATATTCCAAATTAAAGCTTTTATCACTGTCTTGGGGCTGCAACCAAAATCTGTGTGCTCTGTACCAGGGTACTGTAATGACTTGTGCGTAGAAAGTTCTGGAATAGAGAACCACACAACTTTATAGCAAGAGGTTGTGAGCTGAGGATAGTGGTACCAGTGCAGAAGTATGAATCCTCCCAAAAATATCCAGGAGCTTAAAATTAAACACCACAAACAACACCTATGAAACAAGAAAACAGGAAAACAATCAAACTTGTCCCAGCTCCATAGTGTCACACAACATGCTTAGAACATATATTTTATTATACAAACAACCCACAAGGTTCTCTTTGATATTAATTATAGAATAATGAATTAATAATGCCTTTAGTCCAATATGAAGGAGAAAACACAGCAACATGTATGTGTATGTAACTGAAAGGCATGACTCTATTTATCTCAAGTGACCACCTGTATGACCTACTTTCCAACTCTCTGAGTGCAGAAGACATACTCATTGTGTTCATACATGTGCCATAATTTCTAGGAAGAACAGTCTTAGTGATAAGTATCGGTTATTGCCAATTTCTTGAGAAGTGCCTGTTCCTTGCATCATATGTCTTTTGTTGAAGTAGTGATTAAAACCTCCTGAAGTCAACACACAGGTTAGAGTTCTCATTTAGGATCGCATCATTGTTAAGAATTAAAAGCCATATTTATCTGCCATCCTAAGTGACATGTCTTATACAGTCCCAAAATACTGTCTGATGAGAATTGAACACAGCTGCACTTACTATCATGCTGTGTAAAGAGCAGCCCAGGAAAAGCCATGAGACCTGGTATTCCCGAGAGAGCTGGAAGCCAGCACTGCTGTGGAACTGAACTGCTTATCAAGGGCACAGACACAGGGAACAGGAAATTGCAGACTGCTGCAAAACCTCTCTCCTGACCTTACAGAGTGTCCACGGGAAATTTTCTTCACCCTTATATATCACACTTATTTTCCTTGGCCCTCTATATGTACTCTACAATAATTACAGAGAAAATATATATTATCCCCAAATGTATGCGTTACTTATCTTTACATGTTTTGTTCCACACCTCTTTGTCCTCAGGGTACTTTCCTTTCAGTTCTTCAGGGAGTGCTGCATGCTATAGAATGGTCAGCTTCTAGACATTTTGTCACTGTTCTTTATAGAGAAGGTAGATGCTTTCTCAAGTCTGCATCAACGATCATTTGAAAAGGAAGTCCGATATATTGTATTCCTTTTGTGAGCCTGTTCTAGTCCTCCCTATGAAATTCAGTGAATCACATAGCTCTGGAGCATACAAATTTCCAAAGCTCCCCTGATAAAGAGCCAGTCACTTTTGTTCTGATTATCACTATGTCATAAGCTTACAGCCCTATATGGGGCTACAGTAGAACTTAGATTGAGCAGAAAAACAGCCCCTTGAAAAGTTTTCTAGATATTCATTGGCCAAAATTAAGTCAAAACCAAACAAATAATGAATTTGAAGCATTTTTGGCAGTGAATGCCAATGTTCCATTTTATGATGTCACTGGAGCCTTTGTTCTGAGCCTGGAACTTGGAGACTCTAAGCTGCCCTTGCCATCATTGATGCATTACCAGCAATGGCTGCCCAAAACAACCCAGGAAGGATGTGAGAGTATTGTTTGCTATGATTGCTTTTTTATTGTGAAAACAGGTGTTTTATATTAAAAGAAACATACCAGTTTACTTATGAAATATAAAGCCTTTCAATATTTTTTCTACCAGTATTTCTCAACATTTAAGTTATATACCCTTGTATGCTTTATGTTAGAGTATTTGACATAGAAATTGCTATTTGACTTTCATTTCATTTAAAAAATATTAAATGGGTTTTTATATCAGTTAAAGAAAGTACTATAGGCAGTTTCTTCTTAGATGATTCTAATTATGACTATGCAAACTTGTATTACACATATATATGCACTAGGCACAGTTATTGAAAATTTCATGACATATGTGAATATATCACTTTCATTATTGACTAATATAAAATGAAAATATTGACCTACATTGAAAATCTTTGAATGATGTATGTTATATTATACTGGACAATATCCATGGTTTATATTTCAATATAAATTGAAAGCACACATCTTGTTTCTTGGTATATTTTTCTTTATATTCAAATAAACTATATATAATGTATATAATCTAATATTTTTAAATAACATTATTTAGTAGAAGAATTAATCCAATTTATTTATCAATTAAATGTATCTTTATACCTAGGTTATGTTAAAAATTCTCAAACCCATGTGGATCAAAGACCTCAACAGAAAAATGAATATATATTCAATGGAAAAGAAAAAGTAGATTATCTTTGTTTTTTTCCAACTTTTTATTGGATAATCTCTGCATTTACATATCAGATATTATCCCTTTCCCACAATACCATTCCCCCTTTTCCTCCCATGGCCTCTATGAAGGTGCTACCTCCCCCAACTACCCTCTCCCACCTTAGCACTTTGTCATGACGCTACACTGATTAAACGAGCCTTCGCTGAACCAAAGGCCTCTCCTCTCATCGATATCAAAAATGCATCTTCTGCTGCATATGTACCTCTGGCTATGGGTAGTTCCATACAAACTCACTGGGTGTTGTTTTAGGGCCTGGGAGCTGTGGTAGACGAACTTTAAATTAATTTGTACAGGAGAGATCTTTCTGAACAGAACACCCAATAACTCATGCACTGTAATCAATAATTAATAAATTGGTCCTTATGAAACTGAAAAGCTCAGATAAGGCAAAGGACACCTTTAATAGAACAAAATACCAGCATACAGAATGGGAAAAATCTCCACCAACCCAATATCTGACAGAGGACTAAATGCAAAATATATAAATAACTCAAGAAGTTAAACACATGCAACCCAAAGAACCAAATAAAAATGGAGTACAGAGTCAAACAGAATTCCCAACTAAGAAATCTATAATGGCCAAGAAACACTTAAAGACATGCCAAGTTTCCTTAGTTGTCAGGAAAATACAAATAAAAACAACCGTGAGATTCTACCTTATACCTATCAGAGTGACTAACATACAAAACTAAAGAGACAGACATGCTGGTGAGGTTGTGGATAAAAGGAACTCTCCTCCATTGCTGGTAGGAATGGAAACTTCTACAACCACTCTAAAAATAAATTTTGGGGTTTCTCAAAAACAAAAATGCCCAAGAACTAACTATCACACTCTAGGCATATACACCAAAGATGCTCCACCATCCCACAATGACACTTGCTTAACTGTTTGTAACAGCCTTGTTTATAATAACCAGAAACAGGAAACAACCCAGATGTCCCACAGTGGAAGAATGAATACAGAAAATGTGCTTCATTTACACAGTGTCATTCTATTCAGCTATTAAAAATGAGGACATCATGAATTGTGCAAGCAAATGGAAGGAACTAGAAAATATCATCCTAAGTGATGTAACCCAGATTATCTCAATTCTTCTAGTTTTACTTGCTAGAATGGTATCTGGTAAAATAAGATAGTAAATACAGTATGTTGATAAATTTTATGAATGGGCGAATTAACTAATACCAAATGTAATTCAGAATAACAGAAGTTCTCATTTTTATTACGTATGTAGTTTTAAGAATCTGTGAATGTTTAACTATTTCCTTTCCAATTTTGAACATTCGTGATAACCTAACAGCCTTATTTTTCTAAGAAGAAAGTGACTCATATTAGTGGTCTGAAATATTTTTTCAGTTACTTGGGAATTATTTTTATTGATTTGTTCTTAAAATGACTCAATAGTCTAGGATTGAGAAAGTAATATAATATAATCAACACATGTGTGCGTAAATACAACCATGTGAGAGAGATTTCATAATCACTATCTTAAAGTATACTGGACAATTACTGGAGTTTTGTTCTTAACAAATGTTTTAAGTTTGTTTTAAACATTTGCAATATATATATATTTGAACATTTCACTGATAATATCATTTTTATTTTTGTTTATTATAAAATATATTTTATGTTTTCAATGACATGCTACTGACTACATAATTCAATATATCAATGTAATAATACCTTTTATTCAATTTGGAAGCTTACTCCTGAATAAGCTCACACTTTTAGTTATTTTTGAACTCTGGCTAGTTGATTCAAGTCAGCTGTTCTGGCCCAAACTCCTCTACAAGACACCTGAATTCAATATGGCTCATCTCAGCTTCTCCCTGAATTGCTCTCACTGGCCTCAGACTAACTCTGGAAAAATGTTGTAACCTTTTACTCCTTATTCTCTGGCTTCAACTGCCTCTGTTGACATGCACTAAAATACACGAACTCATGAACAAACTCAACTTCACTGTACTGGACACACTGAGCTGACTCCAACTGACTGACAAACTAAACTTTCTCTGCTCTTCTCTAAAATATATTCTCTTTCCTGGGCTGTTCTCATAAGAATTGGGTGTATCCTATCTCTGACTCATCTGTCAAATCTTTATCTGATTCATCACTTTGTCTGCTCCTCAATTAGACACCACTTTCAAATCTGTCTGTTTTCTTTTACAAACTAATTTAACCTTAAAGGATTGCACTAAGAGTGTGTCTGCTGTACAGCCAGATTACCCACAATTGGGATGTAATACTTTGCCAGGTTGGTGTATTAAAGTTCCTTTCCACATTAAAATATGCTTTTTCAGATTCATTAGTAAAAGAAAATAAATTAAATAAAGTAGTATCTAGTATACTAATGAAGTAGTATTATTTTATTAAACAATAGATCAACAGAAAAAAATATCTAAACAGAAATGAAACTACATAAACTTTTGTTGAAAATGTAATGTGTTCTATTATATGGTTTTGTATTTATAAGACTTGTGATTGTTATGTGTTGTTTCTTTTGCATAATAATTTAAATTTGAATATAATATTTCCATATGAATTATAAAGTTTGTTTATAATAATGTTGAATAAGATAAAATGAACTGAGTTTGGTTTAAGAATTATTGAATATGCCAGAAAATAACACTTGAAAAACTAATAGTTAATAACACATAGCAATTATGTTATTCTTATTTTAATGGAAAGACTACATGAATAAAGCTTTATATTATAATAAAATGAGTGCCCTGTACTTCTATACTCTTAGATATGGTTTATCTCTTAACATTTTAACATTATAATATTTTTTTAATAATACAAAGAACAGTTCTCAACAAGACACAAATTTAGACCCTCACCAAGTATCTAAAGGGTTGTTTGTCACGTGATGGATGTACATTCTCTGGGAACCTACTGAGTTAGAAGGTAAAACAGTGCATCATCAAAAGACTTTATAGTCTTTATAACTTTAAAACCTTATAGCCAACATTTTTCTATTTAAACAAAAATACAGACGATCTCAAGCATCAAGGTGTTTCTAGTCTGTTAAACTGTTAAGGAAAAAAGATGCCAGCACTATTACTTAACATATGGACTATCCCACATCTGAAGCAAGCCCATGAGAGAGTGAAAATCCTTGTGTTCACAGCTGCAAGACAAGTGATTGCTTTGTGAAGGTCCCCTAAGGAAGGATACTGTTTGTATTCTGAAGCTACATTGGCATGGAATGAAAGCAGATGATGAATGCTGTGTGGCAAGTCTGTTTATAATAGTTTAAAAATTTCATTTTAATGTGCAATTTGAAGCTAATTCATCTGAACTACATGCGTTGTATTTTAGAGAGAGTTTAACTCTAAGATCATTGAACATAATCAGATTGTCCTTAAAATGCCTAATCTGAATCTTTGTGCCATAAATAGCTGTTTAAAAAGATGACAGTCAATTTTATTTAATGTATAAAAATGTCAAAAGGAGTTTTAACCTTTTAATTTCTATTTATTTCAGACCTGGCATAAAGAGAGAGTGGTCTTGTGGGAGGCAATGCTAAGATTACCTGTGAAACAAAACCAAGAATACAACATCATTATCAGAGAGAAACCCACTCAGAGCAGCTGCAGCTAAGTTCTTCTGGAAAAGCTTACTAAGACACAAAGGGAAACATATCTCTTAACTGTGTCAGAGGAGGGTTTATGGGCAAAAGGTTGTTCCACATAGTCCTATTGGTAGATGGGGCACCTGCTCTCTTGGCAAGGTTGTCTGCTTTGAATGGATTCCTTCTCACATATGCTACTCCTCCAGAACACTGCAGACTCTATACAATGTTTCCCTATGTTACACCTTCACAGATGTTCTGTAGCACAGCCTCCTGGAGCTTCATGAAGCAAAACTCTTCTCCCTCATCATCTATGTTGGAAGCTTAATATCATCCTCAGAGAATTTTATCGTAGAAAACAATATATGTGTCAAATCATAGCTTAAAAATCTCCCTTGAAGGTTTACTTTCACTCAGAGCTGGGGATTGAACATTTGTTTGTACACCCCTGAAGGCAATTCCCACTGCCACTGTATATTCTGTAGATATTCACGATCATTTCTTGGAAAAGGACTACAGTATAACTTAGATCCAGGTGGTCAAAATATTCTCAGTCCCTTCTCTTTGGGTTTCTTGTGACAGTACAAATGACTCCACAGGACCTTTTTAACATATCTCCCATGAAACCTTTAGTCAATTTTCTTCATATGAGTATTAGATAAAAGTCATTAATTATATTAGCAGCTTAATAAATTTTATTCTCATAAAGTGAAACTTAATACTTCACTATTCTTGAGGTAGAAAATTAAATAGGAAATATTATCTGTTTTCAAAGATCATGAAAACAGAGCTAATCTCTATTGCATTAATGTACTCTTAGAGAACAAAAAGTCTAAGAAAATAGAAGAAAACATGTTGAAGTTAAATTGGGTTTTTAAAACGTATGGGTTTAATAGGCAGGGAAAGCCTTGCAGTGTCACTTTTAATTTCTATAAATAATTCATCACTAGAATCCCCTACCTAAAATTAATGTAGATATGTTACAATTTATTTTTCCATATGCCCTTTAGCTTATAACTACATCAAAGTGAGTTTTAGACGTTCAAAATACAGTAGTGCCCTTGAGCATGTGGGTGTGAGTATGTTATTGTCATGATGAGTATAGATTATTTGGGTTATATATTAAGATGCGAGTACTTTACCATCGACACTGGCTTTGATCGTTCTCTATCAGGTTAACATGGCTTAGCTGGACAAAGTGTATTAATTACAGTCCAACTAAATATTAATAATACATTTTCTATGAAAAGCTGTATAATAGCTATGAAACCAAAATTTACCAGAAATTTCATTCAAATATAAGCATAAAAGATAAACTTCCTCTCTCATGTATTTGTGTGTGTTGCTATTGCTCATAGTAGTAACACTTTTGTTGCTGTGGTAAAGTATCATAACTAATGCATGTAAGAAAGTTTATTTGGCTTATAGTCAGAGAGGAATAGGATTCCACTGTGGCAGATGAGCATTTCCATAAATAAGTCTGAAGTGAGTCAGAAGAAGAAATGCAAGCAATCAGGTCTTGGACAGCACAGAGGGAACTCACAGGGGGGTGAACATTCAATGGTGGCCTTAGTTACTTACTTCAAACTAGAATTTACCTTCACAAGTGTCCATTACCTCTCCTCACAGCACAGCTGACATGTCAGTGTGTCAGGCACATTTCTTACACTAAACGCCACAATGCTTTTCCACTTGAAATATGTAAATTAAACTTTCATTCAAAGGGGAATAAATCCTTATTTTCATACTTGGTTTTTTAATTAGTATAATTAAAAAAAATAAATCCTTAAATGTTCCCAATGTATATATCATAAATGGAAGTAGAATCATTTAATTCTGGTTATTTATACTCTTGACCACTACATTCCTACATTTAATATGCTATAACTACTCTTAAAGGTCTGACTTAATACACTTATTTCAGCTTGTTCACATGGTCTGTACACTTGGAGTATCAGACTGGTACTGTTTTAGATTTGCATTTTTGTATTGTATTTTTGTCACACATTACTCCTCAGCCCATCTCTCTTGATAGTTTCAACTATATATATATGTATATATATATATATATACATATATATATAGTGTAGTCACTCTTAGATGAGATTTATAGAAAGACAGAAGATATAGGGGATAAATATCTCATTTAAAAGATCTAAGAAATACCTTATTTATTTTATTTTTATGGGGAGGGGGGCACAGGCTGGTTTCAAATTTTCCATGTAGCTGAATCCAGCAGTGAATCACTTTGTACCTCAATCACCTGAACACCGAGGTCTTAGAAATATTCCTCCATTCCTTGGATGGCAAATAATTTATAGACATAAAGTTTATATATTTTCATTGATATATGATAAACATAACATATTTGTATAGCTTTTAACTGTTATTTACATTTGAATACTTAAAGATTAACTTCTGGAATGAGGGAGATTTTTAATGACATTAAATTTAATTTTAATGCATATGAAAACACATCTAAAATTTTAGATCTAAAAATAACATGGTTTTCATTAAAAAGTAAACTATCAATTGACTTCCATAAGTTTATTAATAATTTAATAAATTGCCCTATCACATGCTAATTCTTATTTACAGATGCCAAAATAGTAATAAATGTCCACAGAGATTTCATAAAAATCTCCTATGCTCTCTAATTTTTTACTTAATTTGCCTTTTTTTTTTGGCCAAGATTTTTAAAATGCTTAAGAACAAGCCATTCTAGTAGAAGGTGACCTTCATTCATCTAGAAGAGAGAAAGAGAGAAAAGTATGCTTTGTCACTGGTATGAATGAGAACTTATTCGATGTTGGGCTGGGGATGTGGCTTGGGGAACAAAAGTCACTATGAGTTTGAAGACTTGAGATTGGATATCAGAACTCAATTAGATCTTGATGTCTGATGCATTGCTCAGCATAACCACAGTAATCCATGCAATATGGGATCTGGAGACAGGAAAATTCCTAGGAGTGCTTGTGCCAGATCAACTGTATACATGGAGACAAAGGACAGGTGCCTCTGACTCAAGCTAGCTAGCAGACAATCACTGATATCTGTGGTCATCTGACCTCCACTCATGTCTTCTCATGACTATGCTATCAACAGAAACTTCCCACTCCTCCTCCCCTCCTTCTTATCCCTCCCTTCTTTTTCTCCCTCCCTCTTCTTTATATGATGATGTTAACACATCTTCACGTGTGCTGAACCCTTCTAGAATGGAGATGAGCTGATGTATCTTACTCAGTGCTGATAATCCTTCTGACAGTAAGCCTGCTCATCTGTCTCATGCCCTCTTCCAGGAGGAAGTTCATTCATCTAAATTAACTTCATAGCATCAGTTGTTTCATGGATAATTTCTTAGAACACTTATCTGTTAAAAAATTGTATACACACACGTCATCTCTGATCTATAGGCCTAAAAATATCTGAGAGGACCAGAAAAATTAATTAAAAGATAATTAACAGGCAGACTGCTGAAACTGACCATGGTATATTATCATGAGATAGAATTTAAATGTACCTATTTCACCTGAAAGACAACTTGTTAATATAAATTATCTTCACAGAAATCCATCTGTTACATACATTTCCTGCAAGAAATGTCTGTTTACTCCAAACAGGGGAAAAATGACAGAAATAATTCCACCCACATCGAGTCTGTTGAACCAATGGAATTATTAGAATTAATTACAGAAAATTAGGTGGCGGGCTCTTTGTAAGGGCATCAGTGACTAAAGAGCAGATACACTAAGGAGAACCTCACCCATCCTAGAGTAGTGATGACTCACAGCAGTTGTAGACTTGTGTACACTTGCCCAGCTTCCAGAACGCTCCACCAAAGTGTCTCCCCTACAACCATTACATAACTGTTCATAGAATACGGAGGGTGTCCCTCTAAATCTAATAATATGCCAAAGGCTTACAAGCTTTATGAGATTCCAGAGTGTGATATATGGTTTTTTTGTTTTAAATGACATCTCATTTTCTAAAATAAATAATAAGAGGCCAGGGAAATGAGAGAGAGCAATCTGGGAAGCATGGAGTAGTGTATACTGTGATGATCGTGAGTCTCCCTTATATCTCCAGGGGAAACATTTTACAGTGGAAGAAATAGGTCCACAGTGCCCTACATATAAGCAAAGCTTCACACTGTCAGGAGCAAATTTTCGTCTGTCCACCATCTCTAAGATTTTCTCAGCTAAGACAGAATAGTGATCTCCTCTATGGAGGAAGGAAAGCAGTCAAAACATGCCATCTTTTTTTCTTTGGTTCAACAGTTAGCCAACTTAGACAAGTCATTTTATTTTACAGGTCAAGTGGAAAGATGCTAAAAATGACCTTAAGTTAGTACCAGAAATAGTCTATGATGTATGGTGTACATTTGTTTTGTTGTAATTTTATAGAAATTGTGGGTCACCAAGCATGGCAATGAATATTAGTGATTATCATCTTTTTGAAAATAATAATTCAGATCTTTGAAAAAATATACCTATATAGTAATTAAAAATTTTTATATATGTAAATTTAAATAATTTCCACTTAATGAACATATTTTATAACATATAGGTACTGGAAATCAATGAATATTTTGTCGTCAAAAAACTATGTATTATATTATAATATCTCTGACAGCATTATCTATTATTATTTTGTGACACATTTCTGTAGCTAATAAAATTTGAATAGTATATTTTAATGCACAAAATTTCTAGGTCAATTCTGTTCATTAAAATGTTCAAATAGTTCACAATGCACACAGTAAAATACAAAAGATTCTGGGAACCCTGAGTACTGTTATTGGTATAATTAAATTCTGTTGTTATTGTTGTGGTGAGAATGGCTGATCACAGTATAGTATAAAGACATGTTTTAGAACTGGTAGCTTAAGGTTCTATATTACAAA
Source organism: Micromys minutus (assembly GCF_963924665.1). Classification (NCBI taxonomy): domain Eukaryota; kingdom Metazoa; phylum Chordata; class Mammalia; order Rodentia; family Muridae; genus Micromys; species Micromys minutus. The sequence goes on along the minus strand of NC_137955.1, from coordinate 43,839,262 downwards.
TGCTGCTGTATCTTTAATACTGAATTTACCAGCTTTATACCCGAGAAGGCTTAAATGGTTCAGAATGACTTCCTCTGAGCACATTGCTTGGTGCTGTGAGGTGAGCTCAGGCAAGCTCTGTAGTAGTGACATGAATTTTATTCAAACCAAGTCCCGATAAAGTATACCCAACAACAGTACACTTCAACTTAACCTGTAAGCTACATTTCAAGTCCCACAACTCTGCTTGTTTTCCTGAAGGTTTGCCAGCACCAGGGTTAACCAAATGAGGCTAAGCCTAAGCCCTTGCCTACCAAGTACTCCCAAAACAAAATCAAAAGCCTTAAACTGCAACCCATATTCTAGACTACATTTTCCAGGTCACAAATCTACCTGCTTTCATAGAGGCAGCTTTCGTACCAGAAACACCAGGCCATGGTGGTACTAGGAACCACGGAGGCAAGATTAGCATCCCAAATCAGAAAAGTTACTGAGATCACAAAGCTCCAATGTGAAACACACTATTGGACCTCAGGATTCAGTAGTCACCATAACATCAGAACACTCAAGACAGAAGATGGAGAAAACAGAAAGCAAGAGGAAAACGAATCAAAAATAAACCCAACTCATCCAATAAAGACAAACTCAGAAACCAGTATTTAAAACTATAATGACCCCAAATGAAGATAGGTAAAGATGAGCATAAGAACATAGTCAACAAAAGCCAGGGTAATATGATACCTTCATAATTCACCTATCCAAGTATGGAAGCCCAGGATATCTATCCTAACCCTGCTAAAGCACAAGAAAATGGCCTTAATATGTCATTTTATAAAGATTATAGATGCTTTTAAAATGGAAATGTTAAATCTTTTAAGAAATACTGGAAAATTCAATCAAGTAGGTGAAGGCAAGATCTGAAAATAAACGTATAAGCAATGAATAAAACATAAACTAAGACAATCCTTGATATAGAAAACCCAGGTAAAACATACACTGAAGGGGCAAGCATCACCTACAAAATACAAAAAATGAGAAAAGCAATCTTAGACATAGAAGAAGAAAGCAGATAAAAGAAACACAGACATCAGTTAAAGAAAATATCAACTCTAAAAATTTTATGACACAAACCACCCAGAATATGTAGGAAAATACAGAACAAATCAAAACTTAGAGTAATAGAGATAATAGTAGAAGCTTCCCTGCTCAGAGGCCTAGAAATGTGTATAACATTTAAAGCTTTTATTATCACATAAAAATGGCCTCTATGTCTAGACTTGGCAACCACAAGCACTATGCCCAGCTAACCACTTGGGATTTCTATGTTAAAAATACATATATATACTTGCTGTCTGGTTCATTTACCCAAAATATGTTTTTTATATCAGTTTCTATTTCTAGGAGTTAAAGAAAAATGCTGACTAATGGAATGATCAAACCGGAACCTAGGATAAATGAGGAACCTCTTATGTAACTTCTAAGGAAGTAGCTCATAAATGTGTGATAAGTCAAACTCAGGCTTTAGTCTGCCACCAAGAGTTATTGAGTCGATTACAGCGCTGTCAGCTTGTACCCATCACGGACTCTGAGCCATTCTGTCACCTTTTCCATTCACAGCTTCCTCAGGACCCTCTTTCAGGTGAAGGCCAGGCCTCAGCAAAAATCCATTTGCCTCAAAATAATCAAAACACTAAATGTACAGAACAGAAAAGAATATTAAGGCTGCGAGGGGGAAAAGGCCAAATAATATATGAAGGCAGACCTGCTAGAATTACACCTGACTTTTCAATATCGAGTCTAAAAGCCCAAAACAGGACAGGTAGAAATCTTTAAGTCTTTAAGACACCACTGATTCCAGCCCAGATTACTATTCACAGCAAAAATTTGAATCACCAGAAAAAAAAAATGACAACAAAATTTTCCATGATGAAACAAAATTTTACAAATATCTATTCATTAATATAGGCCTACAGAGGATACTAGAAGGAAAACTCCAACCCATGGAGGTTAGCGGCACCCAAGAAAACACAGGAATAAATGAGTTCATATAAGCAAAGGAAACGCATACACCACCACCATCACCACCACAAATACTACTAGTTCTACTATCACCACCATCATCAAAATATCAGGAAGTAATTATCATTGGTATTTAATATCTTTCAACATTGTTTTATGATTACATAGTAAGCCTGATACATAAACCATACAAAGACTTGACACAGAAAAATAATTTCAGACCAATCTCATTTATGAACACTGATACAAAAATACTCAATGTAATAAAACCCAAATCTAAACATACATGCATAAACATCATCCAGCATGATCAAATGAACTTCATTTCAGAGATTCAGGGACGATTCAACATGCAAAAATTTATCAACATAATCCACCATATAAATTAGCTAAAAAAGAAAGAAAGAAAAACACAAATTCATCTTCTTAGATACTGAAAAAGCTTTTGACAAAATTTGACACTCCTTTGTGATAAAAGATTTGTAGAGATCCTTGATACAATGGTGTTCATAAAAACAATATACAGAAAGACAAACACCACCATAAAAATAATTGGAGAGAAACTTAAAGCAATTTCAGTATAATCAGAGCCAAGACAGTGTTGTACATTCTGTTATTTAGTGAATGTATTACTTGGAGTTTTAACTCAAGAAGATAACTGAAGGTGATAAAGGGGATACAAATTAGAAAGGAAAAGGTCAATGCATTGCTATTTGCAGATGATATGATAATATGAATAAGTGACCCTAAAAATTACACCAGGGAACTTCTACAGCTAATAAACACCTTTGGCAAAGTGGCTGAATACAAAATTAACTATAAAAATTAATTGCTGCTCTTTATACGAATAAAAATGAGCTGAGAAAGAAATTAAGGAAACAACACCTTTCACAATAACCATAAATAGTATAAAATCCCATGCTGTAATTCTCACTAAGCAAGTGAAAGGCCTCTGTGACAAGAACTTCAAGGTTTTGAGGAGTGAAATGGATGAACATATCAGAAGATTGAAATGGTCATCTTACCAAAAGCAATCTACAGATTTGATACACTTCCCATCTTACTCGCAGCACTATTCTGAAAGATCCATAGTTATCGTCAGATGTAAAAACAAATACCAAAATGTCCTTCCGAAGAGGAGGCTACAGAAAATGTGGTACATTTACACAATGGAGTACTACTCAGCTATTTAAAACACTGACTTCATGAAATTCCTAGGCAAATGGATGGAACTTGAAACTGTCATCCTGAGTGAGATAACCCAATCACAAAAGAACACTCATGGTATGCAGATACTAGCCCCCAAAAGCTCAGATTACCCAAGAAACAAATCAAAGAAATTATGAAGCTCAAAGAGAAGAAAGGCCAGAAGGTTGATGCCTCAGTCGTTCTTAGAAGGGAAAACAAAACATCTATGGGAGGAAATAATGGGACACATAGAAAATCAGGAATTGGAGAAAAGATAATTAAAATACTGTCTTACCTGGGGATCCATCCCATATGCAGCCACTAAACCCACACACTATTGCTGATGCCAAGTAGTGCTTACTGGTAGGAATCTGATATGGATGCCTCCTCTTCAGAGTCACTACCAGAGCCATAATAATACAGAGGAGGATGCTTGCAGCTAACCACTGTTCTGAACATGGGGACACTACTGAAGGAGCTAGAGAAAGGACCGAATAAGCTGAAAAAGTCTGCAATCCCATGGGAAGAACAAAATTATTAACTACCCAAAACCCACCATAGCTCCCAAGCAATAAAACACCAACCAATGAGTTCACATGGAGAGACTCATGGCCCACGTGCATATGCAGCCAACGATAGCATTGTCTGACATCAATGGGAGGAAAGGCATTTGGTCCAAGGAAGGCTCTTTTTCCCAGTGTAGGGGAATACCAAGGCACTGAGTTAGGAGAGGGAGGTTGGGAGAGGGAGCACCTTCGTGGAGGCAATAATGGGGGGGGGGGGTAGATGTGATTGGTGGAAATGGGATAACATCTGAAATGTAAATACAGAGAATATCCAAGAAAGAAAAAGGACACTTCACATTTTTTAGAAATGAAACATCTCTTGTGCTTACCAACAATTACTGTGTTACTGTGTTTTTCAAAACTGTGACAAATTATCTGATTAAATTAATAAGGAATGGAAGATGTTCTTTTAATCTATGGGTACGAGAGCTACTCCAAACACTGTAGAAGTATGAAGGCTGGACTCATATCCTCACTCAGAACATGTAGCTTCCTTTCTCCTTAGTATTCATTCCTGACCTCAAGGACACATAATCCTGTTGTGCATATTCAGAGCAAAGCTTCCTTTCATGGTAAAACATCTCAGGAGATGACCTCACATGATTTATCAACTGGCCCATCATCTAGCTGATGCTAAAATCCAGTCAAGTTGACTATAAATACTAACCATTGTAATAACATGATTCAAAACAGCATCCAAGTTGTATTTCCACATCTGCTGTTTTATGTTTCTTTGAAATTATAGACTATATTTTTATATTCAATGGAAATATAGTCTCTTCTTATTTTTGAGATCTGAAAGTATTAAGCATTTTCCACCTTTAAATCCATTGAAGTATATGAGCCAGGCATTGTGACACATGCATCTCTGTATGCCAGAGGCAGAGGCAGATGGATTGTCACAGTCTCAAGCAAACCTGAGCAACATAGAAGGTTACAGGCAAGGTAAAGCTACATAGTAAGACTCTAATAAAGACGAATGGTCCCTTCATGCACTCTCAGTATTCCATAATAAGTGTCAAAACTTTTCTCATTGCTTGGCATTTGATCCTGGGGATTGCAGGCTGCCTTTCACACTGTGTCTTTCACCTCTTTGTTGTAGAGACTGGACTTGGAAAAAGAAGATTGTTATAATAAAGTTTATGAGGAGCTCTGAACTATTATTGTTCAAAAAGTTAGGAACCCTGTTTACTGAATATTGTCGAATCATATTCCTTGGTCAAAAATATTTAAATGATCACTGTGTCATCTATAAATAATACATACAAACAGAATGTTTTATGTATGCTCAATAAACCATTTACAAAACCTGCATAAATTTCATGTGATCTCCTTTTTAGTTGTTGGTCATATTTCTTGTGTGCATAAATTGAAGTGTACTTTACACTTTTCTCTGCTAGTTCCAGGATGTCATGTCTTCTGTTGAAGCTCTTGATCTTCTGCAGTTTAGTTTTGTACAGTGTACAAAATGAGGGTCTATTTCATTTCTCTGCATGTTAGTCGAGGTTTGCCTAAGATGTTGTCTTTCTGCAACTTTTTTTGAGGTCAGGCAGGTAGAACTGCTGGAGTTGGAGCTTAGTCCTAGTCACAGATTACATATGCCCCTCTCCCTCTCTTCCTCCCTATCCCTCCCTATCCATCTCCCTCTCTGTCTCTGTCTCTCTCTGTCTCTGTCTCTGTCTCTCTCTCTCTCTCTCTCTCTCTCTCTCTCTCTCTCTCTCTCTCTCTCTGTCTCTTTCTTTTTCTGTTTGTGTATTTGCACATGAAAATATCAATGGGAACTCCAATATGATATATTTTTTTAGCCTCTGTATAATTGAAAGAAGTAATTTGTAGTTGCTTCTTTTATCACACACTTACTCCCATTATAATCTGAATGTCTTTAGTTATTTTGTAAAATCATCATGCAACACTTACAACAGAGAACTAGAAACACATTATATCTTTATATATATATATATCTTGGGAATACTTAGATTTCCATTTGTGTAATCAGCATGTGAAGACATATGCTTTGAGGTGAATACATTTGAGAATCAATCTGAAATCCATTTTAATGCAAATCATGAATAAAATAATTGGTAAAAATGGACTCAGAGCTATACAAAGATCAGCTATAGAAAAAAAAAATAACAGCAGAAAGCATTTAAAGACAACCAAACCTAATGCATTAATTTAATACTGTCATTTGATTCAGGAATGACAGTGTTGTAAAGGACAAACACATGAGTTCAAAAGAAAACTGGAGAAGTGTTCCTCTTTTTCCACATCCTCACCAGCATCTGCTGTCATCTGAATTTTTGATCTTGGCCAATCTGACTGGTGTGAGGTGGAATCTCAGGGTTGTTTTGATTTGTATTTCCCTGATGGCTAATGATGTCAAGCCCTTCCTTAGATGCTTCTCAACAATTAGATATTCCTCAATTGAGAATTTTTGTTTAGCTCTGTACCCCATTTTTTAATAGGGTTGTTTGGTTCTCTGGTGACTAGCTTCTTGAGTTCTTTGTATCTTGGATATTAGGCCTCTATCTGATGTGAGGTTGCTAAAGATCTTTTCCCACTGTGTTGGCTGCCGTTTTGTTTTCTTGACAGTGTCCTTAGCCTTACAGAAACTTTGCAATTTCATTAAGTCGCATTTGTCAACTTTTGACCTTAGAGCACGAGCCATTGGTGTTCTATTCTTTACATGTACTTTATGCTCATTGTAACGAGTAAGATCTTAATGCACACTATCAAACCTTAAAAAAAAAGCACTGACAAAAATGTATTCGTATACTTTTATGCAAAAATGCTTAAAATTTGTACATTTATCTTTGTTTTTTTTAAATACAGATGTTTAAAAAAACAGAACTGGAGTAATCCAAGGGCATTTTTGAAAAATTAAAGCCAGAGCATGTGTTGGTTAAAAAGGTTAAATTTTTGGTAAGGAGATGCAGACTTTTAAAGCAATCACAGTAATTCATATAAAGTGAATTGAAACAATAAAAAAGAGTTTGAACCATATATATTGAGTGTACAATAAATTCGCAGCTGAAATTTATTGTTTCCAGAAAGCAATTTCATACTTCTTTCCTCTATGGGATTACATAGAGTCAGATACTTTTTTTTTTGAAAAAAGTTTGAACATTTTAAACATAAGAATGAATAAAAATAACAGTTTTATGTTTGATTATGTTACTTTGTAGCATGGCCCCTATATTCTATTACCCCTCTAACTACATTTTATTCATTTTAACGTCATCTAATAGAAATATGTATGGATATTATATAGCAGACTTGTATCTCATAAATGTTGCTTTCAAGTGTATGTAACAGTAGTGGTAATGTCTAAATTTATGACACACACACGTGTGTGTGTGTGTGTGTGTGTGTGTGTGTGTATTTCTAAATTACAACTGTTTCTCTTCTATATGTAACTCTAGTTATAAAGAAATGATGCATAAATCAATTTTGCAATCAAAAAGTAAGGCATAGTCTTGATACAGGCAAAATTTTATTTGAATAAAACATGAATATAATTCCAAAGAAGACGAGTTTATTTTAAGCACTTATACATGTAGCTCATGGGGTAGACATAGGTAGATTAATTAATGTGTTTGTCTAGAGACATTTGGTCAACATTGGTTGGTCAACTTTGGAACTGAACAGGTTTGTAACCCCATAGAAAAAACAATATCAACTCATAAAAGAAAGAATAAAACTAATGTGGGCTAGTCAACAATCAGATGTTCCAAAAACCAGGTGAGTAGACATCTAGTTCAATTAACTATACATTACAATGTAAATCAGTAATCAACATGAAATAGAGTTTGTTGGTTTTTAATTGAAACAAATTAATATAAATATTAATAACACTTAAATGTAGGATGACATTTAAGTAAAACTATACAATGGTTTATAAAGTAATTGAAAAACATTGTATTTCTACAAAATTGTAAATGTATGGTACAAAACTTGCATAAAAATCTTACATACATCGTACTAATGGCATCATTATAAATGTTACAAATTTGAGTCAATTGACTTACTCAAATTCATGATCCTTATAGTGAATTCATGTGCCACTCTAATGAAAACCATAACGTTTTTGAGTAAACCTTTAGCAAGGCAGAAGTATTTATTAATGTGAATGTTTTATTGTAAGTTTATAAAAATTGATAATGCTTATAACTCAGTGATAAAGCCTTTCTAATTTTACAGAATACCATAAAAGTAAATATAATAGGTTTTTGTTACTTGTGTTTTCTTACATAGGCACTTCACGATAAAAATAATAAATCTAAGATGTCACTTAAGTATTAGTGTTGATAATAAAAAGATAACTTCTCTGTGGATGTGGATTGTGACACCTTGTTGGTGTAATTCCTAGTGACAAAACACTAAGTTGCCTTACTCGGGCTATGAATAATGGTGTCAAATGGTTCTGGAAACAAAAAGTACCAGGTATGCACACAGACTCATTTTTATGGTTTTCTCTCTGTCATGACATGGCAATGGGTTAATTAACCACACAATACTACTTAGTATTCTACAAATTCAATTGCTGGCATAATTTAAGCCATTTTATTATAGAAATGAAATGTGATTAAGAAATGAAGGTTTGGATAATGTCAAGTTTCACTCTTGTTAAGTGGTTGCCAATATTCATATTAAATTGATTTTTGTCAGGAATTTCAAATCAATACATTAAATATGACTCAAACAAGAACTTGTCTGGCAATGTATTAGACATGAAGGAATTCTCTCAAGGTATTTTTACATAAAATTTGCGGAGGATGAAGAATAAAATGAAAGAAAAATATTCTAGGTGATGTGTTATGCTCTTCTCATTTATAAGGAAATAAGGTATGCTTTAGTAAAGCATTACATGTTATGAGTCTCAACTTTGATGCTCTACAAAAAGCTTAACTAACCAGGTAGTGACATACCATAAGTAAAGACCTAAACCATTAGAGACCTATTCTTTTACTGCACAAACCAGTAATGCTTATATTGATACAAATATTTAAGCAGAAAGCATAAAAATTGTCAGATTTTTTGAAAGAATCTTTAATTTCAAGCTAATTATTTTTATTTTTCTTTTATATTTTTATTTTTTGATTAAAATTCAATTACATCTTCTCTTCCTTTTCTTCCAAATGCTTCTATATATCCCTCCTCACTCACCTTAAAATATATAGCCTTTAAAAAAGTATTGTTATTGTCTGCATAGATGTATAGAAAATATATTACTATTGTGTCAATTTTTTAGTCAGTACTTGATTTTTTCAAAGGCTTGACAGTATGCATTGAAAACCTAATAGTTACAATGAGCGTAAAGTACATGCAAAACAAAACGCAACATGGAAATAGTCAAAGTCTTCTTGTTTTGTAAATACAGGAAAACACAACCAAAGAGATGAAAGAATGGAAGAGAGAACTTAAAACGGAAATTGACACAATAGGACTGATTGTTTGACATTGCAACTACTTTTGCAAACTCTCTTTCCTGTAGAAGAACATCTCTCCTATTACTAAATTTCCTCACTTGCCCATGGATTTACTAATTTTGTTACATTTATATTGAACCTCTTCTCCAAAAGGGTCAGGCATAATTGTAGAAGTGGGGGCAGAAAGATTCTATGTTGGGTAGATATGTTTTTGTTATTGATGCTCACTTGACATAAGCTGGTATCTTCTGAGCAGAGGGAACCACAATTGAGAAAATGTCTCTGCAAGATTTGCCAGCTGACATGTCTGTTGGACATTTTCTTGTTTAATTATTGATGTGGAAAAGTTTAGCCCACTATGACAGGTGCCAGTCTGGGGCAGGTGATGTGGAGCTTTATGAGAAACCAAGCTTATCAGCTCCTGGGAAGTAAGCCTGAATGCAGAGGTCCCCTATATAGAATCTCAGTTCCTTTGTAAACTAGATTCTGTAACCTTCTGTGGCCATGGCTTCTTTTATGCTGGCCTATAAACTGTGATTTGAAATAAACCCCTTAGTGCCCAAGTTGTTTTGGTCACAGTGTTTTATCATAGTAATAGAAATAAAACTGAGTTGTAAGCTGGTACAACCACTCTGGAAATCTATTTGGTGGTTCCTCAGAAAACAGGACATAGTACTACCTGAAAACCCAGCTATTCCACTTCTGGGCAAAGATGCTCCAACATCTAATAGGGACACATACGTGCTCCACCATGTTTATAGCAGCCTTATTTATAATAGCCAGAAGCTGGAAAGAACCCAGATGTCATTGAACAGAGGAAAGGATACAGAAAGTGTGGTACATTTACACAATGAAGTACTACTCAGCTACTAGAAACAATGATTTTACAGAATTCCTAGGCAAATGGATGGAACCAGAAAACTCAGTGAGGTAACCCAATCACAAAAGATTACACATTATATGCAGTCACTGATAATTGGATACTAGCCCCAGAAAGCTCTGAATACCTAAGAAACAACGCACAGACCATATGAAACTCCAAAAGAATGTATGGAAAAATGTGAAAGTCTCAGTCCTTCTTTAAAAAAAAAGAAAACAGTCGTATATTCATCGCATATTATTATGTAACAAATTTTGGGAGCTATAATAGTATTTTATAGAATAAATTTTAAAAGAGAAATAAATATGAGACAAATTAAAAACCAGAAATTGCAAAGGACTCTGTGAAAGTGTTTTGGTTTTTTGTTTTGTTTTGTTTTGACATGATGGGGATTTTTCATGGGCTATATTTCACTCTGTATAGTAAAATTCTAATGCCCATAATTTTAAAATATTATTTATTTTAAACATAATCACTACTCACACACTTAATATAAATCAATTTCACATAAAATGTGATTTATTTACTTTTTCATCTAGCATTAAGTAGAACTCTTGGCATGGAGTATTCATTTAATAGATATTATGCTGTGAATATAGAAGAGATTTATGCAATTATGAATGGATACATTGAAATCATCAATGGCTAGTTCTTAATAAAGAAGAGAGAGCAGGATAAATTCAATACACAATCAAAAGGTAAAACCCAATATCTGCATGGTTCGGTTACAGATGAAAGCACTCATTTTCAATTTTTATTATAATATTTTATTTGACAGCCTAACACTATTTTTTGGAATTATTTAAAGATAATAAGTCCTTTCGCCCTTCACAAAAATGTTTTTAGATTTTTTTTTTCTGGAAAGGAAACAATATTGTTTAAAATATAATTTTACAGTTTTCCATATTAAAATCAAATTTATTTAACCTCACGAAATTGTACTTAAACCTGACACAGAATCACAGTTTTCGTTTTCTTTCTGTTTCCTTTGGAGAATACTGCTTTCCTACTGCACCCCTAGCTCTTTGTACACTCCAGTGGCTGGCTTAGATTCCTGGTGATCTCAAGTCTTCCGTGGTAGGCTTAATATTGAAAGCATCATAAGTGTCTAAGAACACAAAATTTGTCTCTGGTGATGAAAGTAGAGACAAAAGTTGAGATGTAACTACATTATTCATGACATATGCTTAGAATATGAGAGATTAATTTAGGGCATTTGTGTGGCCCTTTATCACAGTAAAAACCCCAAGTGCTGGAGTCAACATTTCCTGATGGGACGAGGTCCAATGAGGTTAGCAGCACAAGTCCCTTGCTTTCAGAGAAGATGAAATATTCAGTGTTGTCAGTGGGGTTTATCTGACAGGTTCTGTCTGAAGAGGAAATGCACGAGCTTTCAGAAGGCTCACGCTTCTGTTGTGCCTTTTCTCAGAGCTCGCTTCCCTTTCCAGCATGCCTGATCTACACTGGATCAGATTTTTTAAATGCTAGTCAGGTGTGTTGAGCTTATGGAGATGAATTCCAATTTTCTCCAGGATATGAACAGTAGAACCAAGTAGCGATAAGAACATTCTCAGGAACAGAGTGACTGAGGCCTGCAAAGAAATGGAAAGCGGCAAAGGTAGTGTACAAGATGTCAGTCAATAATGAGCTGATGATGGAGCGACCATCCATCTGCTTCTTGCCACCCATTACCTGTATAGTGTCAAAAGCAAGTGTAAAAGGTACTTGCATAACAGGAAGTAATCAGGAAAACGCTGCCATAGAAGTATTAGAATAAAGCTCTGTTGGCCTATCAGTATGTTAATACTGGAAACTAGGAAGATTGCAAAAAGACACATAGCTCTTCTGAGATGACAGTCACAGGATAATACTCATTTACTGTGAGAGTTTTGTGTAAGAGGAGAGGTTTTATGTTAGGCAACCTTTTAAGTTAGAGATGATGAAGTATGTCAATAAATTATACATCACCAGCATCAGCAGGACCAGATGGCAGTCATTCATACACCCTGCAGGGACTCTGAAATTAACTCACTAAGCTGCAAACTAAACTGAGCACAATTTATCATTGACAGCAGCTATCCTACTTGAAGACTAATCAGCAGCTGAATTTGGAGAATGACTGCACTTCTCTAAAAGTAACCAGCACAGGAGTCTTCTAAAAGCTGTGTCCAAATGGACCCTGTGTTTGATGCAGCTCAGTTGTGGGTTGGTACTAGCTAATGTATGCCAATAACAAAGCGTCATATGTAAGCACAGAAAGGTGATTTTTTTTTCTTCTTTTTTTTTTTTTTTTTGCTAAATAGATTTTGTCAGTGTTTTCTGCAAAGTTGGATAGTGCTTTTTTCCACATAGATAAAATTTTCAGGTAATAGTAAAATATTGGTTTTATGCAAACAAGAAAATATTCCCCTAGACTGAGCACCCAGCATGGAAGGAGACAGATATGAGAAAGGGTGACTTATTGTGTTTTTGAAATATTTTCAAAAATCAAACTCTCTCCGTTTTTGAAAATACATTATTTTCTCATATAATATATTCTGATTTCAACTTTACCTTCTTTTTCTCATCCCAGTTTCTCCCCATCTTCCTTCCCTTAGAATTCTAAGCAATCATAATACAATAAAATATAATAAACAAACCTAACTAACATATAATTATAGGATAAATCATATAAGTATAAAAAATAACCAAAGATAAGGCACAAGAAACAATTACATATTCAAAGACCCAGTACTACACACATTTATGATTTTCATAAAGACATTAAACTGGAAGCTGTAATATGCATACTAAGGATCTTTAGGAAGAAAAAACTAAGAAAATATGTTGGAGTATGTATATATAATAAAATAAAGCAAGTATGAAAATAAGATAAAAAACAAATACAAATATAAAACAACAACAAAAACAAAACAACAGAAACAGCAAAACATTTATGAGACAAGCAACATCCAAATATGACATGGAGTTAATATTTTTGTTGGCTAGCTACTGCTTGACATGCAGCCTATTCTTAGGAGTAATTTACCTTGCCTGTGAGTTTCCCTTGGTGAAAACTAAATTTTCACTTGCAAATGGTAATCAGTCAAATAGATTCTGAGTTACAGGTAGGGTTCATGCGTCCCTTTCTCATTTCAGCTATAAAATACTATCTGGTACACACCCCTGGATGTTCCTGTGCATGCTTTCAGTCTCTGTGAATTCATATGCTCCTGGATCCTGATGGATTTTTTGTGTTCTTCATCTACTCTGATTCTTACAGTCTCTAGATCCTCTGAAGTCTAGTTCACTGAGCCCAGAGAGAAGGGATTTGTTGAAGTCATTCCTTTTAGGGCTAAATGTTCTAAGGTCAGTCACTCTATAAATAACATCTGGCTGTGGGACTCAGTATCTGTTCCCATTGATGTAGAAGGAAGATTTTCTGATAATGGTTGGGCACAAAACTCATTGTATAGTGGAATGCCATTTGGAGTAATTTTATTAGGTCCCTGAGCTATCTTTTTACTCAAGCAGTTGTTAATCATTGGTTCTAGCCCATGGAATGAGCTTCAACTCAAGTCATAGATTCATCAGTTACTCCCACAAAAGTGCCACCATTGAACTAACTTATCTTGCCAGCAGGACACTATACAAACAGTGGTTTGTAGTTGGTTTAGTGTTTCTCTCTCTCCTTTGGTAATTCATAGAATACAATCATGTACAATAAATGCCAGAACCTATTGGTGAAGGTTTTATGTAGGTGCCAGCTGGAATTCTCTATAATCAATGGATTGAGTAGGTATTATCTTCAGCATTACAGCTTTGTTATCAGTTTGTATATGCAATCTATAATATTGACATCGGAATGCTTATGTGGAGCCTCTTGGAAACCTTTTGGCTATCATCTATTCAACCCAGGTACTAGAAGAGATTTGGTTACAAGAGATATTTAATTGGGGTTGTATCTCAGTATTATTAGGTGATTTTCTTTAGATCTCACTTATATAGGTGCCTTAGTCAGGGTTTCTATTCCTGTACAAACATCATGGCCAAGAAGCCAGTTGAAAAGGAAAGGGTTTATTCAGCTTACACTTCCACATTGCTGTTTATCACCAGAGGAAGTCAGGACTGAAACTCAAGCACATCAAGGATCCAGAGCTGTGTCAGAGGCCATGGAGGGTTGTTACTTACTGGCTTGATTCCCCTGGCTTGCTCAGCTTGCTTTATTATACAACTCAGGTCAACCAGTCTAGGGATGGCACTACTCTCAAGGGGCTGGGCCCTCCCCCCTTCATCACTAGTTGAGAAAATGGCTTACAGCTGGATCTCATGAAGGTATTTCCTCAACTGAAGCTCCTTTCTCTGTGATAACTCCCGCTTGAGTCAAGTTGACACAAAACCAGCCAGTATAATTGGTATCTACTTTTGAAAGTTTCTATTAAATTTCTATACTACTCCACACACATTTCATAATTTCAGATATGTCTCCCTGTATTTTTCCCCTTCATCTCCTGTTTTTTCTCGCTCTATTCTTGTCTCTTCTATTCTACTCTACACCCCATTCGTCCATAATTATCCTATTTCATATATATGAAACTTATCTTCTACTCAATACCTTACCTCTAGGGTTCTATGGGTTGATTGCCCCTTGATTATAATTGACTTCACAGCTATATCCACATATATGTGAATACACACTATATTTCTATTTAAAGCTTTGAGGTATCTAACTCAGAATGATTTCTTTCAGGTGCTATATTGAATAGGAATGGAGAGAATGAACAGCCTTGACTTGTCTCTCATTTTAATGAAATTGCTTTGATCTCTCTCCACTTCAGTTGATGTTAGCTATGGGATTGCTATATACTACCTTTATTATGTTTGGGCATTCCCTTTTTATCCCTTCTCTCTCAAGAACTTTATCATCGAGGGATGCTGTATTTAGCTGAAGGCCTTTTCTGAATATAATGAGCCTAACTCAAAATTTTCAGTCCTTTTATATGCTTGAATACATTTACTGATATTTATATATTGAACCATTTCTGCATTTCTAAGATGAAGCCTACTTGCTCATTTTGGATAATCTTTTTGATGTGCTCTTGGATTCATGCATATATTTTTATTGAAGATTTTTCTAACTATACTCATAAGTAAAATTGATTTTAAATTTCCTTTCATTATTGTGTCATTGATTAGGTATCAGGATAGGTGTGGGCTCAGGAAATGAATTGAACAGTAATCCTTGTGTTCCTATTTTGTGCAATAATTTGAGGAGCATCGACATCAACTTTTATTTTCAGGACTGGTAGAACTCTGTGTCTTAAATATTAGCCCTGTGCTTTTGTTGGTTGCATATTTTAGTTACCACTACTGTTTTAACAAGCGTTATAGATCTGTTAGATTCCTTATCTGATCTTGATTTACCTATAGTAAGTAGTATATATCAAGAAGATAATCCATTTCTTTTAGATTTAGATTTTTAAATTTGGTGGAGTATACATTATTTTAGAAGTATCTGTTTTAATCCACTCTCTTCATCTCTAAATTTGTTAATTTGAATATTTCCCTTCCACCTTTTTCATTAATTTGGGTAAAGATTGATAATTTTATTGATTTATTTCAAAGACCTTAGACATTGTTTCACTATATGCTTGAAGTTTTTGTTTCAGTTATATTGATTTCAGACACAAGCTTGTTTCTTGTTGTCTACTGTTTTGCATTTTTTTTCTTTTTATTCTACAACTTTAAGGTGAGCTGTGAAGTTACTATTTCAGGGCCTCTCCAGTTTTTTTTTCTTTGTAAATGTAAGCAAGTAGTTTGATAAATTTGTTTATAATACGTTTGGGAATGTTTATATTCATTTTTATTCAGTTATGGAGTCTTTAATTTTTTTTTCTTGATTTTTGTGTTGACCATTTCTTCATTCAGCAGAGAGTTGTTCAGTTTTCATAAGATTGTAAGCTTTCTGTTGTTTCTTTTATTACTGGAATGCAGCTTTAATCCAGGGTCGTTTGATAGTATGCAGGGAATTATTTATATTGTCTTGTATTTTTTCTGAATTGCATTGTTTACAAGTACATGATCAGTTTTTTGAAAACATTCTATGAGCTGCTGAGAAAGGAACGTGTTCTTTTGTGTTGTGGTGAAATGTTCTGTAAATATGTCTTAAGTCCACTTGTTTTTAATGTTAGTTACCAAACCTATCTGTTTAATTTTTGTTAGGTAATTGGTCTATTGCTGAGGGTGGTTGTATAGAAGTCTTTCACTATCAGTGTCTGAGGATCAGTAGATTATTTATGTTGTATGTTGTTTTGTTTACAAACTCAGGTAACATTGGTTTTTGATGCAATGATTTTGAGAATTATAATATTCTCTTGGAATTTTTTTCCTTTGCTAGCTTTTTTGACAAGTTTAGGTTTAAAGTTTCTTTTTTCAGATATTAAACTGGTTACACCAGCTAAGTCCATTTGATTGAAATATATTTTTTCATCCTTTTACCCTGAGTTGATATATATCCTTAATGTTAAGGTATGATTTTTGGATGCAGATAAAGGATGAATAATACTTTTGCATCGATCTTTGTAGTTTGTGTTCTTCTATTGGAGAATTGAGATCTTTCATGTTAAAAGTTATCAGTGAACAATGTCTGTTGTTCTTTTTATTGTTGGTGGTATTAGTAGTGGTGGTTGGGATATGTTTGTGTATGTAGATGTGTGTTTCCCCTCACTAAATATGATAGTCTGAGGTTATTTATTCTATGTGTTTTCTTTGGTGTTGTTAATCTCTTTAGCTTGTTATTTTCTTTCCATCATATTCTACAGTACTTAATTTGTTTGCAGATATATGTAAGACTTATTTTATTGGGAATGTTTATTTTTATATATGTTAGATTACATTTCTTCGGGGTGGAGTAATATAGGATCGGCCTAGACTAGGATCTGTGATCTCCATATTTGTAAACATCTGTTCAGGTCTCAGAGATGAGAAAAGTAGCCAGTATACTAAAGCTATACACACAGTGACCTCATATAGGTAAAATTGTAAGGAATATTTTAAGACTCACATTGTTGGATAATAAAATTCTCTGATTTTAAACAAAACCCGTGGACAAAAAATTAAAAGAGGTTAATTATCATAAAATGCATGCATTTTAAAACATGTTTATATTTATTAAATAATACATACAAGGTGCTCACACATATGAGAATTAAACTATATCTTAAAAATGAGAAAGTAGAATCTGTAATAATGCAGTATTAAATGTATCTTATACTGCTACTAGCAATCCCTGAAGAACAAAAAATATTACTTAAAACATCTCTTGGAAACTTTCCTTTGTGTTAAATGTTCATTATAATATAAACATATTGCCTACTTTCATGAGATTTCTGAAACTCTGGAGCACAACTCCATGACATAATACCTTTTGCCCTTTTGTTTCTTTTACACAGCATGCATGGATGATGCCAAGTTCTGTTTCCAGCACGAGATGCATTCTGACCCTTTTGAGTGTCAGCTACAGAGGCTCCTGTGCCCCTATGGCTAGGTCTGAGAAGACACATATTTAGACAGCTCTTTTAAAGGAGGAAAGCCCAGTGATAGTCTTCTTATTCCGTGTCCCTCATTCCAAATGAACCTGCATTTTGCCAGCTAGACATTTCCACAGGTAGTGTTTTGTCCTCTGGGTACCTTTCTGTTTTCCTAATGCAAACTTTCTGGTGTCTTGATAATGACATAAACTGCTTTAGCAACTATAACTTCATTGTTACCACCTGCTCTCTCAGTTCAAGACTAACTGCATTTATGCTTCTTTTTCAGCCAAGTGGTAGATTTTCATATTTTATTGTTTTGAAATCTCATTTCACACTTCAATAAACACAGTGGATAATGGAAATACAGAAGTCTAAACAATATAGGTTTGTTTATGTCACAGACTACTTTATTGTACTTTTAAACTGAGTTTTACTTGAATTTTCAGGATGGAGACAGAATGCAGCACTGTAACTGTACTTCTTGGCTACTTTATTGGGTTCTTATATCTATCACCTTTCTCCACCGTAATCACTTTCAACCCTTGCCCCCAAAACGAGGCAGCCAAAAGGAGCATTAAAGAAAAAAAGGGTGTAGGTCTCTTTAAACAACTTCCTGCTGATTAAGGGCATTGAGTTCCTCAAGGAAAGTCCAAGCTTTATCATTGGCATAGTTCTAATGAGCAACCAGTAATTAACCAAACAGCACATCAATCTGCAGGAATTAGCAGCAGCAGGGGGAGCTGCAGCGGGAGCAGCAACCACAGTCTCTCAAAGCTCCAGCATATTTTATACCCTCTCAAGGGTGCCCAGAATTCCAAATATAAACTATCTTCACCGGACAGAAGCGCACCCCTGCCAGAGCATGAGGCAAATCATAGTCGGCAGCTGTGAATAATCTGAAGCAGTCCCACATCCCACATTTAGGATTAAAACAAAAACATATGCAGATAGCATAATGGGATTCAGTGGCCTGTGTGCCACATGGTCAGATGATGGCAGAACTCAGGGCTTTCGTCTGTATGTGACGCTTTTCTTTAACTCTGGACAAACACCTTCCACAAAGAAAGTTATGAGGAGAAAGATTTAGTTTGCCACATGTTCTGAGAGTAAATCCATCACATGGTTACGATAGAAGATGAAAAGTGACTCCGCAAATGTCAATTTCAAATCAAAGGGAATGGCATGTTAGCATGTTTGCTTGTTGGGCCTTATAAACTCTACTTTTTCTTTTGATTTTTTTTTGTTTGTTTTACTTTTCTTATCTTGTCTGGAGACTCAGTCATGGCCTGCTACCACTCATATTTGGATGCGTCTTGTCACCTAGAGTAAATCTCTTCATAAACCCCTTGCAAGCACATTAAAATATGTCATTAAAATGATTCTAAACTTAGTAAAGTTTACAATGCATACAATCATCATACTTAATTATCTAGAATTCCCTAAAATGTATGTATTTATCAAGAAAAACAATTAATTTTAATCCTATACATGAAAAATAAATGAGAAATGAAACTTTTAAAGGAAGTTATTACATAAAGTCAGGAGCAAGCAAACTAATTTCTAACCTATAGTGACAGCTAAGAGGTATGGAGCAAAAGCCTTTTTTTTTTTTTGTTCTCTTTACCAGATTTATTTTATTTAGTTAGATATATACCCACAGCAAAGATTGATAAATCACAAGATAATATTACTTTTATTCCATTTTATTAAGATATTTTATATATTTGCATTTAAAATGTTATTCCCCTTTCCAGTTTCCCATATGGAAACCCCCTATTGCATCTGTCTCCCCCTGCTTTTATAAGGGTGCTTCCCAACCAATCAAATTCTTCCTCCCTGCCCTGGTTTTTCCCTACACTGGGGCACTAAGCCTTCCCAGCACCAAGGGCCTGTCTTCCCACTGATGTCCAACAATGCCAGCCCCTGCTACATATGCAAATGGAGACAGCAGTCCCTCCATGGGTAATATTTGGTTGGTGGTCTAGTCCCTGGGAGCTATGGGGAATCTGGTTGGTTGAAATTGTTTTTTTCTATGGCTTCCAAACTCCTTCAGCTTCTTCTGTCCTTTCTGTAAATTTTCCCATGGGGACCCCATGCTCAGTCCAATGGTTGGCTACAAGTATCCACCTCTGTATTTGTCAAACTCTGGCAGAGCCTCTCAGGAGACAGGTATATCAGGTTCCTGTCAGCAAGCACTTCTTGGCATCTACAATAGTGTCTGTGTTTGGTATCTGTAAATGGGATGGATCCCCAGGTAGGGGAGTCTCTGATTGGGCTTTCCTTCTGTCTCTGCTCTAAACTTTGCTTCAATATTTTCTCTCTTGAGCATTTTGTTTCCTTTTTGAAGTAGGACTGAAACATTTATGGTTTGGTCTTTCTTCTTCTTGAGCTTCATGTGGTCTGTGAATTGTTTCTTGGGTATTATGAGCTATTTGGCTAATATACTCTTATCACTGAGTGAACACAATGTGTGTTATTTTGTGACTGGGTTACCTCACTGAGAATGATATTTTCTAATTCCATCCATTTGCCTCAGAATTTCATGAAGTCATTGCTTTCAGTAGCTGAGTAGTACTCCATCATATAATTGTACTACAATTTCTGTATTTATTCTTCTGTTGAAGGACATCTGGGTTTTTCCAGCTTCTGGCTATTAAAAATAAGACTACTATGAACAAGGTGAAACATGTGTCCTTGTTAGAGATTGGGGCATCTTTTGAGTATATGCCCAGGAGTGAAAGAGCTGGGTCCTCAGGTAGTAAGTACTATGTCAAATTTTCTGAGGAACTGATAGACTGATATCCAGAGTGGTTGTACAAGATTGCAATCCCACCAGCAATAGAGGAGTATTTCTCTTTCTCCACATTCTTTCCAGCATCTGCTGTCACCTGAGATTTTGATCTTAGCCATTCTGATTGGTGTGGGTTGGAATGTCATGGAAGTTTTGATTTGTATTTTCTGGATGTCAAAGGGTGTTGAACATTTTTCATATGGTTCCCAGTTGAGAATTCATTGTTTAGCTCTGTACCCCATTTTAATAGGGTTATTTGTTTCTCTGATGTCTAACTTTTTGAGTTCTTTGTATATATTTAATATTAGCCCTGTATTGGATATAGGATTGGTGAAGATAATTTCACAATCTGTGGGTTGCCATTTTATCATATTGAAAGTGTCTTTTGCCTTACAAAAGTTTTGAAATTTTACAAGGTTCCATTTGTCAATTGTTGATCTTATAGCATAAACAATGGTGTTCTGTTTAGGATATTTTCTCAAGTGCCCATATATTCAAGGCTCTTACACATTTTCTCTATTACTACTTTTAGTGTATCTAGTTTTATGTGGAGGTCCTTGATCCACTTGCACTAGATATTTGAACAAGGAGCTAAGAATTGATCAATTTGTATTCTTCTACATGCTGAGCTCCAGCTAAACCAGCACCATTTGATGAAATTGCTGTCTTTTTTCCACTGTATGGTTTTAACTCCTTTGTCAAAGATCAAGTGACCTTAGGTGTGCAGGCTCATTTCTTGGTCTTCAATTCTTTTCCATTGATCTACTTGCCTGTCTCTGTACCAATACCATGCAGTTTTTATCACTATTGCTCTGTTATACAGTCCCAGGTTAGAGATGGTGATTCCCCCAGATGTTCTTTTATTGATGAGAATAGTTTTTGCTATTCTGGGTTTTTTGTTATTTCAAACGAATTTACAAATTGCTCTTTTTATTTCTATGAAGAATTGAGTTGGAATTTTGATGAGGATTGCATTGAATCTGTAGATTACTTTTGACTAGATGGCCATTTCTACTGTATTAATCCTGCCAGTCTATTAGCATGGGAGATCATTTCATCTTCTGCAATCTTTTATTTCTTTATTCAGAGACTGGAAATTCTTGTCATGCAGATCTTTCACTTGCTTTGTAGAGTCATGCCAGGATATTTTATTTTGTGACTAGAGTTAAGAGTATTTTTTCCTTAATTTCTTTCTCAGTCTGTTTATCCTTTGTGGAGAAGAAGGTTATTGATTTGTTTGAGTTAATTTTATATCCAGTCACTTTGCTGAAGTTGTTTATCAGGTTTACGAGTTCTCTGGTGGAATTTTTGGGGTCACACAATTATGATCTGCTAATAGTGATATTTTGATTTCCTCCTTTCTAATTTTTTAATCCCTTTGACCTTTTGTGTCTAATGGTTCTGGGTAGGATTTGAGTACAATATTGAATAGATAGGGATAAAGTGGGAGTTTTGTCCCTTATTTTAGTGGAATTGCTTCAAGTTTCTCTCCTTTCAGTTTTATGTTGGCTACTGTTTTATTTTACATTGCTTTTACAATGTTTAGGTAGTGTGTTATATTTTTTCACATGCTTTCTCAGTATCTTTTTCAAATGTATTAATGCATGCTCAGAAATAAGATGAATGTTTGTTAATCATAGAACATCAGTAAAATTATTATTCATAAATTACTCATTAAATCATAAGAGAAGAAAGAGTACTTTTATTAAGAAACCCAGCAGACATCTCCATATCAAGGCTACCAAACATCAATAATGGACAGAGCTGCCATCTGATGTGATACACTGAGGACTTTACACCTTCAAATATACTCTACTTCTGCCAAAAATTCATTAACTGAACTTAGTTGTGATCAAATGTGAGACAAACACAACTGAGCAACTAACTACCAAAGTCATGCTCTCTAAATCTTCAAAAACATAAATTCTGGAAAGGGATGCAAAATATTTCAGGGTGAAGAGAATGCTACTGATACATTGTTTACAGAGAAAAGCAATAACTGTGTACTTGTATTTGTTGCTATTCAATTTTCATGAAAGAGATTATCAAAGCAACTGAGTTTTAACATGAATTGTGTCTGAGTTAGAGACTTTTCAACCTTGTCATTTTTCTGAACTTGACAACTGTGTTGAAGTTTCATAAAAGGATGGCTTTTCACTTTTGTGGGATGCATAGTAAAATGTTTATTAAGAGGGATGATTATACAACACTCATTTCAGATATTGTGACACAGAATGAAGACAGTAACACTGCGTATCCACTTGAGGATAAGTAAGAACTACTGATAAAACTGTGGAAGGTTTGTAGATCCAAACAAAGTTGGTCAATTTTATCCTGTAAGTTTCCTTAGATTTGGCACAGAGTTCAAAACAAAATTCAAAATAACCCTGTGCTTTTTATATATGGCCTAAATGTTTTCAAAACAGGCTTATTTATATCCTTGTGAAATTAATAACATAAATTGAATACAATAAACATGAATTGAAGAAAGAGTAATATATATCTTGAGATGTCTAGGAAAATACTTTTGTTGTATTTAGGAAAGAATTTGAGAAAAGTTTTGATAAATGTAATCAATAAAATTTAAAACTGTTGAAGAGTAAATTTACCTACATAGTTAGCAGATTTATTCTGAGACAAATTTTTATTTTAAATGCAAATTTCATCTCAAAATAATTAATGTACCTTGTTGCAAACAAGACTAGTGGCAGGTTTTATGATTTCAGTCTAAAATCTTCGCCCCAATGTTGGGATGTCAATACTTGTTCCTAGCTTATTACACTGGGAGCCTTTTTCTAGGTGAAGCCTAGAAGGAAGGATCAGATCAGTATGTGAGAGCCTCTGAAGAAAGCACCTGACCTGAGGCCAGCCGGTTCCCTCTGATTCTTGGCACACTTCATTTTAACAGCATCTGTGTGACTCTCACATGGCACAGACATAGATGTTTCTGTTGTCCTGCCTTCACTATAATCATGAACTGAAAATAGGAGCCAAACTAAGCATTTTCCTGATTACTTAGCTTCTGTGAAATATTTTGGTCATAATAATATAAAAAATAACAACAAAACTGCATAGAGTTCTGCTAAACTTTTCAAACAACTCAAATTCTTAACTATATAATGACACCATGAAAGAAGAGTCAAGCAAGACATTGCATTATACCAATCTGATCCTTTATGCTCATTCCTACCCCCGTTTCTATAGCTAAATTAGTGAAGGCATGTAGAATGTCTTGGAAAGACTTAGGTTATATATTAAAAGTATGTTTAGTGACATTGAGAAGTAATACAGGAAAAATCACAGATTATTGATATGAGCCAAATAGAAACTCTCATGCTAACATAAAATGTAATCTATAACACATGCACTAAAATATTCAACACTTTCAATATCAATAAAGGCACAGTGGGATATCAGACCTAGATATGTCATAGTATTTTGAGTGTCTAATTTGAGTAATGATGTCAATTGTGACATATCATTTCATGTTGATTATATCTATGTGCTTAGAAAAATATTTCTTTAAATGTTGCTTATAAGAATGATTGCCCTTGTCCAGTTGAGTTTCCTATTTTGGATGTGCAATTCTTTCTGAGAATACCACTCCATTACTTTTAGAGTCTTTTTCTCCATGATGGTGATGCTATAAAGTCTTAAGTCTTAGTCCTATAGAGCACAAAGACCTTAGTCTTGGTGTACTTTCATAAACAATAGCCTGTGCCACCTCATCTCTCTCTCCTCTTTTCCTTCCTTCGTTTCTTTTGCTTTCTCCATTATGAACCACACTATGGTGGCAGTTCACCAATGCTAGAAGGCTTTGAATAAACCTTACTCTCATGTCTGGTATGTAGAAATCTTCTGTTTAATCTATTGTTACATCAGTGAGACCCACTCACCAGACATGCTCAACCAAAGCCCCATAGCTAAGACTATCACTGTGCAGATTCTTGAAACCAAGAAAAGAGCTTATGAGTTGTCAGTTCTTTATTTTTTTACAAGCACAAACCCCATGACTATGGTGGGCTCATAAAGTGGTGAGCACTAATGTTTTTTTCTAAGTATGACTGATGGAGTGTTGCTTTCATTGTGGGTATTCTCACATATCTTGCATCTGTTTTATTTTATCTGCCCTTGTACTGAACTATTGAAGTTCCTCTTCATTTATATTCTTTGTACCTAATCAGCCATTTATGCTCTTTGCAGAACTCTGACATTAAAATACCAGGCTACTTCTACAATCTAGACTCCTAGGAATATATTTGCTTCTAGTTTCCTTTCTCATGAAGTTTATGGTTAGATATTCTTGTCCATGCTCTGTCCCCAGGAACATTTGGAACAGGTGGCATTTTGTCCATTCCAGTTTTAAGACTAGTGTGGTCTGATGTAATTAAAAGCCATTTGAAACAAGTGTTGTTAGAACCCTTCTTATTTTACAGTAGGTATGGGCTAAAAGTAAACAAACAGTCCAACAAATAATAAAACGTACAAAATCAAAACAAAACAAATAACCCAAAACCTGCTCTAAAGTTGCTTGTGAGTGAAGGTATTTATTTGTGTGCAAGTTACAAGAATTTTTAAGACTTTCTTGGAACAGAAATTTAAAGCACCATTATATTTTATTATTAGATAATATTATATACATTAAATAGTAACCACATATCTAATATCAGCTCTTGGGATCTGAAAGCAACTGCAGAATCTCTGAGAACCCTCTGTTTAGAAACTCTATATTTTCTGTAGAAAACATTCCAGGGGCATCACTTTCAACAGCAAAGTTTCTTTTGAGTGGGGTCATAATGGAGTGCTGTTCTATTTGATAATCACAGGTCTGTCTATGTATGCAATATCCATAAATCCATCTTCTATGCGAAACATCTTTAAGATTTCTAACACTTTCCTTAATGCCTTGATGCAACAATCTGAGCAATTTGTTTATTACATAGAAAAACTACATATGAAGAAAAGGAGGACAGAGAGGCAAAGGAAGAGAACAGAAGGGAGATAGCTAAAGGATTTCTAGATAAGCTTACATCTATATTCTGCATTATTACTTTAAGTGATCTACCTCTGAATATATATTCTTATAATCTAGCAACATTTAATACATTCCAATGAATTAAAGAGCAACCACCTTTTTTTATTAACTCACATTCATGTCACTGTACTTACGTTAATTTTGAAAATTATTTTTATAATTAATTCTGGAGTAATGAAGGTTTTATTTCCAGCTGATTCCACAACTTGTTTGTTCTTTCCCAGTTTTGAACTACTGGATATCAAGTTGAATCAGATTTTAATGATACAAAATACTAACTGGGAAACATTGGAAACATTCATTTTTACCTGAGATCCTCATAAGTTTCCATCCCTAGCCAAAGACAGAGAAATATTTATTTACTTACTATTTATTTATGATTATTCAAGGTGTGTATTTTAAAATCTGGCAAGAGTACAAGAACATTACACTGGAAAGGAGGAAGAGAAATTTCCTCTTTGAAACTTAAGTGCATGCATATGCCTAGGGGACAGCATGGAAAGCCTAATAGCATTCTAATATTGCTCAACTCTAGAAGACCACGTGCAGGGATTACACATTATTTTCTGGACTATTCTTATGTACAACTAGCTACTGGCTCAAGGAGAACATATTTTTGCAGAGATATGTTCTTATTTTTACACCAAAATATGAGTTTTTGTTACTTGATATAAATATAATATGTACTCTCTTTAAAACTCTCCAATAGTTATATTTACACTCCTCAAAATCTATTACATAAGACTACTAATGATTCCAGCAGTACACCCTATCAATTAGTTATGTATAATACTCTTGATAATTATACTTCTGATGAACGTTTCAATAGTGCCAAATTAGCAATGGTCTTTGGCCACCACCTGCCTAGCATAATAGTTAATGCAATTATGAAGATTTTATCCCTCAGGCAGGAAGTCTATTCTATTGACATCTATCCACCTCCATAAGCTTTTTTTCAAAAAACACCTGCCAACTTTTTCCATGAAATAAGGTAGGAAGGCCAAATATAAAGACAACCATCTTTAACAATATCAATTCTTTGAGAATAACTGCAGGTTCGTACAAATAAGGGCATCTGAAAGATAATGGAAGTACGTGTTTAAAAGGCATCTGGGGGCATTATGAATGCATTAACTCTTGTTGGTAAATACTTGAACATTCTTGGTTAGTGCTGAGTGTGGCAGTCATTATTTCCTATGGTCCACATGCCAAATAGTACGTGGTGTGATTTCCCACATTTACATATAACCTCTGGAGTGACCATATCTGAAGGTGTGAGTTTTAAACAGTAGCATGAGTTGGATATATTGTCAAGGATGGAGTAATAATAAAATGATTGTATCCACACAAGAAGAGGAGGTATTTCATCTTGTCTACCATGTAACCATACATTATGGTGTCACCTAGACTTGTCTGCCATGTAACAATACATTATGATGTCACCTAGAAACCAAAAACTGAATCCTTGCCAGAAATAGGATCCTACTGGAAATTTTCAGCTTTTTACTTGTAATAACATAGTTCTTTTTATTTAACTCTTCAACTCTATTAAAGCAATCAGAAAAGACTAACAGGAAGGCCTGGTAGCATGACATCATTTGACGTTTCTTGACAGATGGTCTTCAAGTGAGGTTTGCAGATGTTACCTAATAAAAATTTAGCAAATTGGACAAGGATGCGGAGGTCAAATAAGTTGAACCCACAAAAAATGAGTGTGTTGATGATAGCCATGACAAGAATTAATTCATTAGAGAATAACTATAATTTACCGATATTTTATTCAAGTCCTAGGTCTGAGAAAACACTGAGACCACTCACAAAAGGTAAGTATTTAGAAAATATGGATCCATTACTATAGGGCTTAAAATATATACAGAAGTAATATTAGTTTAACAACATCACAATAAACAGAGCACCTGTACATTGTAAGCAATTTTGAAACTAAAACAATTTGATTTGAATATATTTTAATTTATACTAGCATAATTAACATAGACAGTTGTAATGCTCCTATCTATCACCACAACTGCAAAATCAATTAATGGTTTCATTTGAACAGGCACTATTTTCTTACTGAAAAACAAGATTTATAAGGGAGAAATCAAAATGTTGATTATAGATCTTTGTTATTGCAGTCAATTAGTATCCAAAAAAATGAAAATAAACCTACGTCATTACTGTTTCCTTTTAGAGCTTCTTTATTATGACAAAACCAAAAGTATGTTCTTCTTTTAGTTATGATTTTAATACATGTACAATTTTACAGAGAGGAGATTAGAACCAAATATTGCATACATATAACTTTACAATTTTGTTTGAAAAAGCTGATTTTATATTATGATTCTGTATGAGTTACAGTTTATATTATAATTGCTATTTCATATCAATTGTATCTTGAGTAATAAAACTTACTTCATGATTTCTGGAATCTCAGTTAATCTCAGAATATCAACGTGTGTCTGTTCTAAAACTTTCTATGACAGTGGGTGTTTTTTGTCAAGATAGGACATTTCCATGATGCTGCAATTATAGGTTCACCCAAGTGAAGGTTTTGGGAGAAAGAATAGAAATTTTTCAAATTGTTGATTTTTGGTTTTGCTTTGGATCTGTGTGCATATATCTGTTACTTTGGCTCCAGTGGAAAATAAAAGCAAGGGTATCTGTGATTACCTACAGTTGTGATAACTGCTGGTAGATACCTATGTGGGTTCTCACCTTGTCTACAAAACAGTCAAAGCCATAGCAAAACTACCTAAAGTATTTTGAAATCACAAGCTTCTATGTTTATTTTCTCTAAAATTGACAGATTTGTCTCAAAAATAAAGGTGTGTGTGTGTGTGTGTGTGTGTGTGTGTGTGTGTGTGAGAGAGAGAGAGAGAGAGAGAGAGAGAGAGAGAGAGAGAGAGAGAGAGAGAGAGAGAGAGAGAGAGACTGTATTGCTTTTCTGTGGAATTAATCTCTTTATACAAACAAATAAATTGGTATTTTCCTCCTGATTGTAGAAAAATCTGAACACATAGTATAAAAATGGGATACCATTTTGCATAATACTCTGCATAGCTATCTCTGTTACATCTACATCACATACATGATAATTTTTGAAACAAATCACAGAAATTATCTTGTATTGTATACTTTTATTCATTTGGTACTCATCTTGACAAAAGACTTAAAACACCTACAAATATCTTTAGCCTAGAAACTATCAATAGTAAAAAATAGCTATCTATCCAAGAATCACTCAATAGTGCCACTAATATGTCTGTAGTTTTCAAAGTAACTCAAGGGTTACTTGCTGTATAGAGGGTATAGTATCTCTATATTCATGGTTCACATTCCATTCATTTCCTAAGGTGGCAAAATTTAGTAATAAATTTTTGTATGTTTGCTACACATTGAAGAATCTGCAATGTGTTTCCGTGGATAATGATAGCTATTTGCTAGTTACATATTATTCTAGTTAGCATATGTTTTATACCACATATTTTTCCTATAATGTGAGCATGGAGAACCTAAGTTAATTTCATTTCATTTGCTGCAGAAGTCCTTTCTGTATTACTTAAAATCATCCTTTTTTTATTGGATATTCTCTGTCTTTACATTTCAAACCATTCTGTTCAGTGGTCTTTCTTTAATGCTTTATATTCACATAAACAATTCTTGCCTACGTTCTTTATTTCAAATAGTATGAAAATGATGACATATATATTCATTTATTTCTTATTTCCTAATTAATGAGAAAACTGAGGAAAAGGTGGTCCTGTGACAGACCCAACTTGGGATTCACCTCAAGGTGAGGCTCTAAGACCTGACCCTATTGCTGATGCTATGGTGGTCTTAAAGATAGGAGAATAATATTTTTAAACTTATTAATTTAATTCACTTGACAATTGTGCTTAAATACATTGTGAAGAAATCACCTAATTATTTTAATTCTATTGGGCTGTCCACTGTTTGCAAACATTAGTTGTTATAATGTGAATGTTTTTGTTATTGTCTCAAATAATTCCTTTCTCAATTTTCAAATGTTCCAGTAAATATTCTGTAATTTGTATACTATCCAAACAATCTGGGTCATAGACAAATACAACACTTTTTATGTGGAGAATTATTATTTTACCTGGTATATTTAAACAATCGTAACCTCTAGTTCATCATGTTTTGTTTTGTTTCTCATTCCTGGTCTATTCACAATTTAAAGCAATTGGCTTACATTAGGAACAAATACATGTTTTGTTTTGTTTTGTTTTTTTTTAATTATTGGATATTCTCTGAATTTACATTTCAGATGATATCACCTTTCCACCAATTCCATCCCCCTCCTCTCCCATTGCTTCCATGAAGGTGCTCCTTCTCCCAAAAATCCTTTCCCACCTTAGCGCCTTGTCATTCCCCTACCCTAGGAAAACCAGCATTTGTTGGACAAAATGCCTCTCCTCCCACTGATGCCAGAGAATGATATCCTTTGCAACATATGCACCTGGAATCATGGGTCTCTCCATGCGAACCCATTGGTTGGTGTTTTAGTCCTGTGAGTTGTGATGTGTTTGTTTGCTTGATAATTTTGTTCTTTCCATGGGGTTGCATACCCTTTCAGCTCCTTCAGTTCTTTCTCTAGCTCCTTCATTGGGGTCCCCGTGATCAGTCAGATGGTTAGTTGCAAGCATCCTCCTCTGTATCAGTATGACTCTGGCACAGCCTCTAAGGAGGCATCCATATCAAGTTCCTGCCAGTAAGCACTACTTAGCATCAGCAATAGTGCCTGGGTTTAGTGGCTGCATATGGGATGGATCCCCAGGTGAGACAGTCTCTGGATGATCTTTTCTCCAATCCCTGCTCCTCTATTTGTCCCTTTTTTTCTTCCCCTGAGTGTTTTGTTCTTCTTTCTAAGAAGGACTGAGGCACCCACCTACTGGCCTTTCTCTTTGAGCATCATAAGTTCTGTGAATTGTTTCTTGGGTGTTCCCAGATTTTTATTAAGAATATGTGACTTTATTTTAGGTTTAAACTCATGGAGAGTGAATATTGAGAAATGTACTCATATGAGTTTCTTTCAGAAATTTTTCATGGTTCTGTGGTATAATGTCATAATCTGATCCTTAATGCTTGTAGAACTAAAAAGAAAGCAAATGCACATTCAAAATTCCAGAAAGACCAATAGAAAAATCTGCTCAGATTAGACCCTTCAATTGTTTGTGCTTGTGTGTCTATAAATTTCTGGATTTCTGAAAGTACCCCACACTTTATTCTGATCCATATATTCTTCTCATTGCTACTTTTAGACACCTACTAGATATATTCTATATATCACCTATATTTGGTATATATATATATATATATATATATATATATATATATATATATATTATATTTTCCTATAACAAATATCACTAAATATGGTATTCAAGCATTTTTCAATATCACTATAATAATATCAAACCACAGTTCTGAATATATGAACATTACAACTGTGAAACAGGCACTTACATTCCTATTAAGGTCATGTTAATGAGCACATGCATTTTCTACTCAATCACTGCCACTCATGTTGAATGTCAGGATTATACATTTTTTTTAAACTAAAGTAATATTATTTTAGTATCTGACTTATTGAAATTTTAAACTATGTTCTTTAATGTGTGAGGAAATTACTAGAGACAAAGATAAAGAAATGCCTTCACTTTATAATTGTTTTAATTTTTAATAGAAGCCATTGATTAAAAATTTCTACAAGCAGCAGTAGATTAGGCATGTAGACATTGAGTACATCGTCATTTATGTCCTTCCTGTATGACAAACAAACATTCCTATTGTAGAAATATCATTTAGGTAATTCTAAGAAACAATGGCAATTAGAGAGAAATGTGTCAAAAAGGAGCATCATTTTCTACTCATGAGTAATTTGCTCATTCAGGAAATTGGATTTATTTCAAAATTGCTCCACCACTTCAAAGAATTGCCATGGCCCTGGATCTTTGTTCTTTCTCCTCAACACCTTCTTACCACACAGAGTATCATGCATACTCACATGCATATTGTAAAAATAAGATAAATTGACTTACTAGTTCACAGATAATATGTATGAATATAAATTTTGTGGCAGAATAAATAATGTTTTTAGACCTGTGGAAGATTCTTGACATTGGTTGAGTGGTTTGCAGTGATACAGACAGAACCTCAAACTACCTGATACCACAGGGATTAAACAAGATTTATAGACTGGATCAAACGGAGTTAAAGGGGATTTACAGTCTAGCAGTGAAGATTGGGGCTATCTTCCCAATGATACTGTCCATTTTCCTACATTGCTAAGCCAACAGGCATAGATTTGTGGAGCTTTGCAATAATTTAGGGATGCCATAACACATTTCATCTAGAAAGGGATGCCTACAAGTCAGATATTTGTTTTCTGTCCTCTCACTAAGAGATGCTGTTACTTTTGAGGTGATGTGATAATTACTATCATGACTCATATAACATCAGAAAGAACCATCTCCACAAATGTGTCCCCAATATTGGGTATCCTTTTGGAGTAGAGCTGGTATCCATTCTGATTCATTGATATCTGCCGAGTAGAGTCTAAATTGAAGTTGCTGAATATTTATGATTCATTTGATTTTAACAGAGCATTTCTTTTCACTTTTCTGACATATTTACATATATATAGTTATATATTCTAGAATATAAAAATGTGTATTCAACAATTTGTAAATTCATTACTCTATCTTAATATGATTATTTTTAAATATATAAATTATAAGTGAATGCTAACAGTTTACAAAAATAAACCAGAATGTTTATTTTTAATTACTAGCTTTTTTTAAGACAACGAGGAACAATTCAATAAGGCTACTAATGCAAACAAAAATCAAATTATAAAATTTAATATAATCATAAAGTATAAATCAATAAATATTAATATGTGATTTACAGATTCGAGGTTTAAATAGACCTCTTCTTTCCAGTAATTTTATGTAGAGTTCAGAGTAAAATTATAAAACAGATCTAGTGATCAAATTAGCACAATGTCAAGCTGTCTTCTAAATATTTGTGTTAAGAGGCATAGATGAGTACTAATCTCTTCCGTAAACTGGGAAGCCTCCTTAGAGTAAAAAGGTGGAAATACAGTCACTCTTATTTGCACAAGGTGCTGAGGGTAAAAGAGAGGTGATGTGAGTGGCCATTATTGAGTCTTATATAGTCCCATCTTAGGTTCAAGGAATACTGCATAAGAGGTCATAGGAAGTGGGGATTAGAACCATAGTCTAGCCTTGACATGGGCGTTGCAATTAAATCTCATAGTATCTTGCATAATACTACGTGGAAATATTTTTACACATGTGGTTCAATTAAGCATCAGCCATGTATAAAAAGCACTGTGCTAGCTAGTTTTCTGTCAACTTGACTCAATTTATAGTCATAAGAGTAGGTGGGGTCTCAATTGAGTAAATACCTCCACAAAACCAGGCTGTGGGAAAGTTTCCTTATTAGTGACACTAATGGAAGGGTTCAGCCTATTATGAGTTATCTACCAGTAAGAGGTGATTCTGGGTACCACTGGAAAAGAGGCCATAAATGTAGAAAGCTGTTGGCGCCAATAGATGGGGCCAGCTTTCCGCCCATTGTTCAGCCTGCAAAAACCTTTCCCCTCCTGTTGCTTGGCAACCACATAAGTCACAGCCCAATCTCGGGGCACGTGATTGAGCTACAGGAGGATGCACCAATCAGGTAGCAACACAAGTCTCTTAGGCATTTAAAGCAGTGCATTTTCTCCCCCATGTGGAGAGGGAGATAGTGGAGAGATTTCGGGAGACCCCACGTGGAGATATAGCAGAGAGATACCACGTGGAGAGAGACCCGACAGGAGAGATTGCGGGAGATCCCACGTGGAGAGAGACTGGGCAGAGAGATCGCACGTGGGAGACTGCATGTGAGAGGTCGCCTATACAGTAAACCCTGGTAGGGAGTCCCCGGCTCAGAGAGAAGTTTCCTGCTCAAGTAGTCTTCTGCTCAAATTGCTGTGAAATAAAGGTTGTCCGCATAAGAATCTGTTTGTTCGTTGCACGCCTGTTCCTATCGGCGGAAAGCGTGGGTGCGCGACACATAAAGAAGAAGCCAGCAACATTTCCCCAAGACCTCTGCACCATCAGGTACTGCTTCCCTATGCTCTGCTTGAGTTACTATTCTGACTTCTTTCAATGGTAAACAGCAATGTGAAAGTGGAAGCGAAACAAACCATTTCCTTCTCAATTCGCTTTTGGTCATTAGAGCAAGTGTAACCCTAAGAGAGAGCTCACAGTGCTTTCCCATTCACCAGTAAACTTTTTCTGCTGAGAAACTTTCAGAGAAAGGGGAAATTAATGTCTCCATTTGTGAACTCATTCACAAACCTATGAGGCTCTAACAGATTTCTTCTTGTTAGGCAACTGTTCTCAGGACTATGTTAGCATTGTGGAGTTTAGCAGCTCTCATCCACATTTTTCTAGAGTTAGGAAATGATATTTAAAAACTCAGATAGCACTGTCTATAATAAATAGGTAGTAGAACCAATTGAAGCTCAGGAATGTGGGAACAGCACTAGGAGGATGAGGTATGGTTGAAAATGATGGGAAAAAGATAAGAAATGCTGTGGAAATAGCAATCCGAATATATTGTGTACATTTATGAAAATTGTCTAATAATAAAAAAGCAGTAAAAATTGAATCAATAATATTTGCTATTATAACAGTTTAAAATACTTCTACCTTCAGTTGGAAGCCAAAAGTTTCCTAACACTGCTTCCATTTTACCTCATAAAACTGTACCTTTCTTAAAAGACAAGTTTAATTAAGGAGTTTTTGGAATTAATCATTGCCATTAATGGTCTAGAAAAGTCACCTTTACAACGTGTCTGCAATGTGCACTTAGGTTTCACCTTTGACTTATTTTTTATTTTTTTATTACATACTCTGTACTTACATTTGAGGTGTTATCCCTTTACCCTGCCCTGCTCCCAACTCCCTGGCCCCTCCAGTTGCCTTCACAAAGGTGCATTCCCTTCTGAATCTTCTCTCTACCCCATTGATTTGTCATTTCCCTGCATTGGGAAAATGTGCCCTCTCTGGACCAAAGGGCTCTTCTCACACTGATGCCAGACACTGCTATCTTCAGCTGCATATGCAACTGGATCAATAGGTCTCTCAAAAATTTGGTATATTTTCATTCAAAAGCAATTTTTTCATATTACATGTAATTGTCTTACCTGCTTCAGAGGTATGGTCAAAATGTTTGCTTTCAATTTGACATATTTAAAAATTAGAGAATGTATAAATTGTGTAAGTGGTAATGCTCTCTACCTGTTCAAAATAAAATGGCAGATGAAACGCAAGAAAAGGCTGTACATAAATTCTACAAAATGCTATCTCAAGGCAGGAAGTGATATTTAGATGAAAGGCCCCAGTAGTAAAATAGAAACAGAAAGAAATAGGGATTCTGGCAATAATCAAATGCTCAAAGGAGCAGCCCATAATCAGAATTATTTACACTCTAATGTGAGCCTGGATAAAACATTTTTCAATGAGCAGCTGCTACATCAAGATGACCTTTCAGAAAATGTGTTTGACTCATCTATACTCTAAGACTCATAGTGCTTTATTTATTTATAATGTGTAAAAATCTTTATCACCTTTTAGAAAATATCACAATGAAGAAACACCTTGTAGTACTAGATAAATATTAATTTCTCACTTTGCCTGAGGATACTGTATGACTCTATAAAATTGTCAATATGAATCTTAAAATGTAATTTTGTCACTCTAGACGAATAAGTAATTTTAATTGATGGTGGCTAAACCTCACATTTATTGACATAATACTGGTAATCATTTCATAATAATAAGAAATATTCCCTCCCCTCAGTTTTTATATGCTGTATTTTCGAAATGGTTCATCACTCTAAGGTTTTGGCCCACTGTGCCATTGCTCAAGCAAAACAAGTAATTTCATATTCTTCAAGTTGACATTAAGAATAACCATCTCATCACTAGAATACAGATTACTTGGGGCCTGTTTTCCTAGCCTTGTCACGGGGATCAATTTTAAAAGATGAGGATGATTCAGTATCCAGCATGGATATCTCTTCAAGAGTCTATATATCAAGTTGTTTATGACATACGTTTGATAAGAACATGTATAGATAGCCTTTGCTTTTTGTGTAGTCACTTTCAGACTGTTATCTGTTTAAGAGACACATTTATCATAAAAAAAAGAAAAGAGTTTTGATAGAAGTTTAGTAATCTGTTTGGTAGAAACACTATATTCATTATCACTAGAGCTGATAATCTCTAAAAAAGAGCACAGCCACCTTATTAGAAAATGATACATGTGTATATACAAATCTTATGGCATGAAATAACAATTAGTTATTAAAAATTAAATGTATCTGCATAAATGGATGACAGAAATGTTGTAATAAAACTATAATCTGAAAAACATGAATGCATAAATAATACATTAAAAATGTAATAGAAAAGTAATTGCTACATTTTTAATATGACCCTCCCCATAATATCTTAATTTTGTCAACAAGATAGAATCTAGAATATGCTAAAAGACAAACTTTTTACATTTTTCCTTATAGTGACACACCTCACTCACCAAATTCACACCTCCAATCTCTCTAACAGTTTTGCCAACAGGAAAATCAAGTATTTAAATATATGAGTCCATAGAGGTCACTCTCATTCATTATTGATGGAAGCATTACATATGAAACCTGTGTAGACTTTAACAGAAAAGACAAAAAAAAAAAAAAAACTCCCTTATAGAGTGTATAAAATGAACATATCACTTCTTATTGTGACATTAATTACTTATTTTGAAATTCTAATCTCCATATCTTTTATGTAATACTTCCTATTATTTTAGGCCAGCTGATGAGCTTGAAACTCTTTATTAGAACAGGAATATAGGATCAATACATATCCATAAACATGAGTTATCAAATATGAGCTCATTCTCTGTTCTGAGCATTAGTGACTTAGCATAAAAAGGAGCTTCACGCTCAAGCTATAGGATGTTTCTTTGTAATGTGTGTCTACTTTTTAAACATTCTCTCTTTATTAATATAAATGTATATGCATGTAAGTTCTATATGACTGTATATGTATGTGTGTGTTTGTGTGTGTGTAGGTATATCTGTTTCTTATTCTCTTTTAATAAAACATGAGTATTCACCAATCCCTACCTGATATGAATTTCACTGTTTTTATTTAACACTATATTCTACATGTTTTTGAGGTGTCTTATAAATATTTATTTTATATTGCCCCATACAATATTAAACTTCATAATTAAAAAAATTGCAAGTACAGTAAAGATTACACACACCTGATCAACTAGCCTCAGATTCTGTACATCTCTGTAAAATTCTTAAGAGTTTTAACAACCATTTTTTCACTATTGAATATGCATTCATCTACTACAAATAGTAAACACTCTGTGGCATAATTAGAAATCACTTATATTTATCCTTTCATAATGTTTGTCCCTAATTACATTCAATACCACATTTTAGAGGAGACATTTATTATGCAAATGAGGAATTAAACTCAGCTTAAGTTGTCTAACTGTACACTAAATTTAGGATCTTTATATAACTGAAAACTGTTATACTGAGGGAGTTAACACTATAAATTTTTGGTTTAAAATAGTCTTTTTCATCATTTTCATTTGATATTTTATATATTTACATTTCAAATGTTATCCCCCTTTCCCTCCATCTCCCATTCCCCCTTCACTTTTCCCTTACTTCCATAAAGATGCTTCCACTCCCAACCACCCACTCCCAATTCATCACCCAGGCATTTTCCTACACCTGGAAAACAAGCCTTCACAGGACCAAAGGCTTCTCCTTCTGTTGATGCCAGACAATGCCATCCTCTGCTACATATGCATTTGGAGTCATGGGTCTCTCCGTGTGTGTGCATTGATTGGTGAAGTGCCTGTTCACAGGAGCCTGACATGAGTGTCTTCTCAAAGGCGCTGCCAGAGTCTTACTGATACAGATGAGGATGCTTGCAGCTAACTTTTTGGTTGAACTTGGAGACCCCAAGGAAGAAACCAGAGAAAGAACTGAAGGAGCTGAAAGGGTTTGCAACCCCATGGGAAAAACAATATCAACTAACCGGAACCCCCAGAGCTCGCTGGAACTAAGAAACCTGAAGTTTACAATTGTCTAACTAAAAAAAAAAAAAAAAAAAAAAAAAAAAAAAAAAAAAAAAAAAAAACTTTAGTAAAGAAATCCAGATGATCAGTTCCCTCAAGCAGAGAATATTATAATATTTTATTAGTTTTAATTAATTAAGATGATCATTTTTATGAACTTAAAATAATAAGCACGTTTTGAAAATCAGAAAAATTAAATATTTGATTACTGTATGTTATTTTTTTATTTTATTGGAAATAGATTCTTTTCTTATATAATACATACCAGCTGCCATTTTCCCACCTTCTACTTATCTGTGATCCTCATATCCCCCTTCTTTCCCAGATCTACTCCCTGTCCACTTTCTCTTCAGAGAAGAGTAGGCATTGAGATGACATTTAAATGAGACAAAGTGTCACACAGTAAGACATGACAAAAGAACTCTTTTTTTTTTTGACAAAAGAACTCTTATTGGGGTTGGACAAGGCTTTCCAACAAGAAGATGTGCCCAAAATGTTCTGAGCAGAAATGTCTGTTGAGTTAGATTCCCAGTGTCATGATTAAAGCATCAAGAACAAAAGCTACTCAGGAAAGAATGGTAGTGGCAACTGTGCTTTCATTAACGGTTTCATAATTGTATTTTGTTTTCATCCTGTTACAATGGTTCTTAGTTCTAAGTTGTAAAGATGTTTATAATGTAAAACTAATTTTGAATCCATCCTTACAAGAGCAACTCAAATTATATGAACACAATGCCAATGAATCCATTTAAGTTTCTCAAAAAGGAACATAAAGGTGCATTTTATGTTAGTTATTTTCATGTGATGACCTGTATTTTCTGACTTTATGTGCCACACACATGCTGAGAAATCTAATACTGCTATATCCAGTTGAGAACTCTACTTGGTTTTTTTTTTAATTCTAAATAAAGTAGCATACCTGTGTGCTACTGTTATTCTAAGATTTGTAGTTCAAAGCATAGATTTAAAACATGTGAGGTAAATTAACACAAGTGCCCATTTATTCTGGATAGTCTCATGCTAAATGAAAAGTATGAAGGTAAGATTTAAATTATCAACTCTGTGGGTTCTATTTTCACTGATGTAATTTTAAAACCACCTGCAGCTCTGCAAAGTGAAGAATACCTAGAGTGTAGAGCATCTTTAAAATGTTCCTATATCCTACACTCTACCTGGACAAAGGAAGTTGACCACCTTTGTCTTCAGTGAGGAAATGTTGGAACCATTAATGAGATTTTGTTTTCTCCATTCTTTCAAATGAATATTTAAATGTACGTGTAATTAAACTTTTCTTGTAACAAAGAATTAAACCGAGTAAATCATTTAATAACTACTGTGTGAACATCTAGTAGTTGGAAGTTACATTTTATATTTTTTGGCTTTCTAATAGTTTTTTCACCATGAGAAATTCATCAAATTGAAACTGTATTGTATTTCTAATAGTCTTCAGTTAAAGTATAAATAAAATGATCTTAGGAAAATTCAATATTTGAACACATGTTTAATTAAAAAAAATACATTAAACCCTTGCTCTTATATTTAATTGAATTAAAAAGAGCATGCTAGGCAAAAAAAATAGTTTTTATGTTTTTCAGCCTATAAGGACATTTAGAAGGGAAGAGCAGATAAAAAGAGTAGATCCTAACAAACAATAATTTGTTAGTGTAAATCCAAACTATGTAGTTTAAATTTTAACATCTGGAACTCACTCATTGTGAAGTTCTCTTACTCTAAAATGCTTGAGTACACCTGTTTTTCTGGTTCTGGCATCTGAATCACCTTCACAGGCACATCATATTACATCTTTAATGTCCCAGGTCCCCACTTACCTGAGGCTGTACCTTCATCAGTGGCCTCTCATGACCACTCTTCAGAAACCCTAACTCCTCAACCATTCTCTATAACCCTTTGATCATGGATCTCAGTGCCTTCAAAATCAGTACAACCTGGATAACTTCTAAATTGTAAAATTGGGCTTCTAGCTTGCAGTGCTGCCTTTAGCTTGTCTAGATTACTGCTTCTCTATGTTGGCTTTGAGGAAATGCCTTTCCCTTGCTCCACTTGAGGAAAAAAGTTTACCTCAATGTTGCTGACCTACTGTTAATTATTAGTAAATTTTCAACCACTTTTAATATGTATGCTATTTTCCTGTAGCATAAAATAGTATTCTTCTGATCAATCTGTTAATCATATCACTGCATTATCAGTATATGTAGGGTTTTGGCCAAAATATGATGTGAGTAGCTCATAAACCAATTTTATCTTTTTTTATTGGATAATTTACGTATTTACATTTCAAATGTTATCCCCTTTCCCGGTTCCTCCCTTCCCTCCTCCTGCCCATGCTTCTATGGGGATGCTTATTTTAAAATTAAGCACCTGATCTCTTCTGAAACTTTACAAGTTATATCCCCCCAGCCTATTTTCTTCTAATACTGTTCTTCAAATTTCCACAACAATAGCTCATTACAACAAGTGCTCAATAGATTTCTACCCCAGGTCAATTTTCATCACTAAGGGAAGTCAGGGCAGGAAATAGGGAGAGGACTTCATCTTATTCTGCACAGCATTATATCTGACTAAGGAACTCATCTTTAGCTAAAGAAACACCATGGAATCCATAGAGAACAATGGTTGTTTGCTTACCCATAGACTAATCCTTACTTATCATTCTTTAAAAGCCTGGGAACATCATTGTAAGATTGATTCCACCCACAAAGATCTGAGTCCCCATCAATGAATAACCAGGGTGTGCGCACACAGTGCCATCTGTTCCAGAAAATTTCATGGTCATGGCTTTATTTTTCCCAGATGATTCTAGGATGTATGAAGTGAAATAGTTAAAGCTAGTAGGATAGCACATATATTCTAGGACCAGCCAAACATTTCTCACTCAGTAGGACATCCATATTAAAAAGAACAATTGAGGAACTCTGAGAGCGGAAAATGTTCCCTTCTCCATGGGATTTCCCATTGATCCTATTGATTAACAATACCAAGTGGACAGCCCTATGCTCATCTTTGCACAGACAAGTGAACTAGTTAGTTTGTATCTATACTTTTGTGGAATTACACTATTCCAGAATAGTGCAATTGCAATAATAATTTTAGGAAATGATTCAAAACTATTTTAAAATATTATGGAGAAAATGTATTAGGGCACAGAGGGACAGAGCCATGACAAATGCTGTTCCGCACAGTACCAATGTAAGTAAGCCTAGTCAACAAAATTCCATAAAGGGATTCTGCTTTACCCAGGAACTTATTCACAGTCTTTCATGGATAATTCTTCATGTGAGAAAGTATGTCAAGGACGTGAATTTAGAAACGCTGTTTCAGTAAGAGTGAGGAATCTCCACACAGCATAGAACCTAACCCTGACTGATGTGCTACCATTCACAATATGTCACTCAGTTCAAGATTTCCGAACACTCAACCCAGAGAAGGGAAACATCTATTTCAGATAAGAGTGTTGAGTTTCTTCTTTGCATGCCCTAAATTCTAAGATGAGTCCTTTGGATGGATATCTTCACCAGCACAGGCTTCAGTCTCTGCTCCTGTATGGGAAATAGCAGTGACAGAACTTTGTCACACCCACAGGCATTTAGTAAGCATGAAACTGAGGTAGCCTTTGCCGCTTATTGTCAATTGGGCAGAGTTTCCATTCTAAGATTATTAAATCAAATTTTGGTCTCAGTTTTGCAAATTGTGGTGAAACACAATGCTTTTCAAAAATCTGAAAAAAAATGGTAAAATGACTTAAAACACTGATTCAATAAAAGAAAAACCACATAGCCTCTCACCGAAACAATATTACAAAATTAAACTATAAAAAAGAAGACAGGCATGACCTGGAAATTGGTGCATTGGGTTGATACAATTTTAAACCATTATTACAAAAAAAAAAGAAAAGTCACAAAATAAGAAAAACAATAAAGTACAAAAATGTAAAATGTGCATTAAGACAAATAATTCTTTAGGTAACTCACTGTGCTAAACTACTGTATTTGAGACTTTAACCCGACTACTGTGGGGCTGTCAGACTCACAAAGGTAGTAATTTCCTGTACAATAGCAAAACATCTCCTTATTTTACATTGTAACACTGGAATTATTTATAGGGGAATAAGTTTTTATATTCAAATGGCATCTTTGTTTCATATTCAAGTAGTATGAATTACTTAACAGAGTTGTAGTTTCATTCATTAGGGTACCTTTAAAACAAATCATTATATCTGGAATGAGAAACATCTTTTTTTGCTAAGGAAACTTATATTTAATATTTCATATAGGATTAAATGCCACACCTATACAGATCTTATTTTCTGAAAATGGAACACATACATCAAGTTTACTTTTGTGGCTTAATGTGTAGTATGTTTTGCCACTTCCATTTATATGAACATTGTATGCTGTAATCAATGTTAGCTATCTAAGAAGTGTATTACAGCTTTTGTCAGAAACAAAACTTAAAAGATGAACTTTCCACACTAATAAAATAAACTTAGCATATCTGTTTTGCTTGTTTCTAAATACAATTTTACATGCTATTTATTGTTTAATTTTGTTTGTTTGTTTTTTGTAATTTATTGGATTGCTGTCTGGTATTACAATTCTTAAAATTATTGATGCCATTTTATTTTCTTTTAAGAAGCTATGGGAGGTACTGGCTTGGAGCTGGGAAGGAGGGAGGGTGGGGGGAGTCGGGCTACATAATGAAGAGGACTGTGGTTTTTCTCCAAGTCCCCTTCAGGCTCAGGGAGGTAGAGGGACCTTGGCTGTCCCTGGAGTGGATGCTGCATTAATCGAGGGCTGCTCAGCCCCAGAGTCCAGGGCCCCACTGCCCAGTAGAGTTCTGTTTTCCTGATCCAGGCTCATGCCACCCCTCCTCTAGGAACCCACCCTCGGGAACCGTCGCCTGCAGCGGGTCGTTAGGACTGGATTACTTGGAGCAAAAAGGTGGACAAGTCATCTTTTCAAGAGAGGATGACTTTTAACAGTTTTGAAGGATCTAGAACAGTTGTGCCTGCAGACACCAATAAGGATGAGGAGTTTGTAGAAGAGTTTGGTAGACTATAAACATTTGCTGACTTCCCAAGTAGCAGTCCTGTTTCAGCATCAACGTTGGCCCGAGCAGGCTTTCTTTCTACCAGTGAAGGAGACACTTTGCAGTGTTTCAGCTGTCACGTGGAAGTACACAGATGGCAGTATGGAGACTCAGCTGTTGGAAGTCACAGGAGAATAACCCCAGATTGCAGATTCGTCAAGTTTGAAAACGCTGCCGTACAGTCTACAAATTCTGGTATCCAAAATGGCCAGTAGAGATCTGAAAACTGTGTGAAAACCTGAAACCGTTTTGCTCTTGACAGGCCATCAGAGACTCATGCAGATTACCTCTTGAGAACTGGACGGGTTGTAGATACTTCTGATACCATATTCCCGAGGAACCCTGCCATGTGTGGAGAAGAAGCCAGATTGAAGTTGTTTCAGAACTGGCCAGATTATGCCCATGTAACCCCCAGAGAGTTAGCCAGTGCCGGACTCTACCACACGGGGATTGACGGCCAAGTGCAGTGCTTCTGTTGTGGTGGAAAACTGAAAAACTGGGAGCCATGTGATCGTGCCTGGTCACAACACAGGAGACACTTTCCCAATTGCTTCTTTGTTTTGGGCCAGAATGTTAATGTTCGAAGTGGATCTGGTGTGAGTTCGGATTGGAATTCCCCAAATTCAACAAATTCTCCAAGACATCCAGTCATGGCAGAATAAGAAGCGCGGATCGTTACTTTTGGAACATGGATCTACTCAGTTAAGAAGGAGCAGCTTGAAAGAGCTGGATTTTATGCTTCAGGTGAAGGTGAGAAAGTGAAGTGCTTTCACTGTGGAGGAGGGCTAACGGATTGGAAGCCAAGTGAAGACCCTTGGGAACAGCATGCTAAGTGGTATCCAGGGTGTAAATATCTATTGGATGAGAAGGGGCAAGAATATATAAATAATATTCATTTAATCTGTTCACTTGGGGAATCTTTGGTGAGAATTGCTGAAAAAATAAAAATGCCATCACTAACTAAAAAAAATTCGATGATACCATCTTCCAGAATCCTATGGTGCAAGAAGCTATAAGAATGGGATTCAACTTCAAGGACACTGAGAAAATAATGGAAGAAAAACTCCAAACCTCTGGGAACAGCTATCTATCACTTGAGGTTCTGATTGCAGATCTTGTGAGTGCTCAGGAAGATAATAGGCAGGATGAGTCAATTAAGACTTCATTGCTGAAAGACAGTACTGAAGAGCAGCTAAGGTGCCTACAAGAGGAGAAGCTTTGCAAAATCTGTATGGATAGAAATATTGCCGTGGCTATTGTTCCTTGTGGACATCTGGTCACTTGTAAACAGTGTGCTGAAGCAGTTGACAAATGTCCCATGTGCTACACAGTCATTACATTTAAGCAAGGAATTTTTATCTCTTAAACCCGCACCACAGTAGGCATGTTATGTTCTTACTCTAACTGAATGTGTGATGTGAATGAACTTTAAGTAATCGGGAAACAAATGTTAACAGCACTGTTTAGGTCTAATCCTTGAATTTCTGGATCTTTCAGGTTATTAGCTGTATCGTTTATCCAGTGTTTTACACAATTAAAAACTTACACAAAGAAACATTTTTTAAAACTTTCCGCATGTATATCTATAGTACACTGACTTGATTTCTAAGTTAAGTAAGATTTATATTTTGAACTCTCTGAATGGAAACTGCCACTCCAGCATTAGCTGATTGCTTTGTTACCATTAGACCTAAATCTTAATGTACTTCTGAGGAAGTAGATACCAAAGAAAGTAATAGGGGAAATGAAGTAGACCGTCACTGCTG
This sequence comes from Micromys minutus, assembly GCF_963924665.1. Classification (NCBI taxonomy): domain Eukaryota; kingdom Metazoa; phylum Chordata; class Mammalia; order Rodentia; family Muridae; genus Micromys; species Micromys minutus. Next base: position 43,794,788 of record NC_137955.1, on the reverse strand, counting down.
TTAGAGAAACAGGAAAATGAAAGGAGAAATATGGGAGAGATACCATTTTAGTCAATTCTTCTCTTTATTAAGAAGTTGGCCATCAGTGAAGAAAAGAACTAGCCAAATAGGCTCGACAACCTGAATTCAGATCCCCAGAAACCATATAAAAGCTGAGTGCAGCCATGTGGTGGTAGCACACTCCTTCAATACCAGCATTTGAAGTCAGAGGCCTCTGTGAGTTTGAAGTCAGTCTCCTCTAAAGATTGAGTTCCAGGACAGGGAACCCTGTAGCACAAAACAAAACAAGACAAACAAACGAACACAAAGCTAAGTGCACTAGCCCAAGTAGCTGTAATCCCAGAATGCCTACCGGAAACAGGAAGTAGCTAGGAGAATGTCCAGAAGCTCATGGTTACCCAATGGCTTACGTATTAACAAAGAGGCACCATGGTACAAAGTAGGAAGGTGAGGGCCCACCAACATCCAAAGGTTATCCTCTGCCTCCAAACATACAACAAGTCAGGTATCTATTTACACTGAGACATACACACAAGAGAGCAAAAACCAAGAGCATTAACACAACCATCTTCCAAAGTGATGGAACATCTTATATACTCTTAAGTGTTAACTCTCACCCTAAAACTTTTAGTATCATTCATGGGTTTGTTTTGATGGAGGATCTTAGACTAAAGCTTAAAAGAGGGCCTGGAAAGATAACTCAGCTGTTGAGAGCACTTGCTGCTTTTTCAGAGGACTTAGATTCAGTTCCCAGCACCCACATGATGGCTCAAAGACATGTAACTCCAGCTCATGTGCCCTTTTCTGGCCTCCATGGGCACATGCATGTACACATACATACACACCTGCACATAAAATAAAAATAATCTTTAAAGCTTAAATGAGACTTTTCTTATGTCAACTTTTAGTCCATTATTTGCTTCTCTGGATGCTTCTTATAACAAAGCTATAAACTGTAATAAATAAATAGTTCAATCCTTTAAAATATTTAAATTAATTTTTCAAAAACTAGAAAAAGTATTCTTACTAAATTCTGTTGAGTTTTCCTAAACAGTTAGGTTATTACCATCCTAATGTTTTAGTTTGGCTCTGAAATCTACATTAAGCACAATGTAGATTTTTTTTCCTTATGTAATAAAATCACAGATCATGAGAGCTCGAAATGACCTTAGAGAGTCACTTATTCACACCACCATCAACTCCATCTTATTGTTGAGGCAACTACTCAAAGGAGAGGTAATTGGCTCGAAATTATATAGCTAATTGGTGATAGATTCCTACTGGGACATAGTTTTAAGTTGAGAAACCTCACTACATCAGCCACTTGTCCTCGAAGTCTCAGGAGTTTTTCCACTACTCACTCTACTACACTCTTAATTTTCACTGCACATGAAGTGTTGCTTTATAATTTCTACAGTAGGACAACTGTTGATGCTTTCAAATTAAACAATTTGACAGTAATGTTTGAGTGGTAAAGTTCTCTTTTGGCAGCTGAAGTTTGTGAGTACAGGTGTTAGGCATTTACAATATGCTTATGTATTATTAATGAGCATTTAAGATTACTGTGGGTTTTTTTTTTATCACTGTCTATACTTAGAAACAAACTCTCATTTTTAATTTGATGTAACAATAGCTTTAATGTAATTTCTGTTTTTACATTTTTGTTACTCTTTACCTGAATGACCAATTGTTTTGTCATACTGTACTATATTTGTGAATATAATTTTATGCGTCCCTTTTGTTTTTTTAATGGATACCTTTCTTTCATTATATAAACTTCAAAGAATTGCTTTCTAAATAAAAAGCTATGGTTCATTAATTTTAATATCTAATATATATTACATTAGGTATATTAATACATAACACAGTATCACATAATAGTATATGAGTATATATAATAATTATATAGTTTTATATTAAATAATGGAATATATGTGATGTTTCATCACACACACAAAATCATAGATCATAGTATTGTTAAACAAGTAGATAGAATTATGCATTGTCTTACTTGTTTTTAATTTTTGTATAATGATACATGCTTTCCGGGGGCCATGCCATGGCTGTTCTTTCTTTCTTGGTTCTTTCTTGAACGTAAGCTGACAGGAAAGAGCATCGGTGGGGGCAAGATATTTAAGGTTGTTGTTTAATAAGAAAACGTTTAACTATCTTAAGTCTAAGTCACTTTGCTGCAATAGCCAACCTGCCAGTCTGAGTTCCTCTAAGGCCAGGAGCTGCAGACTCTGACATGTACTACCTCATGGTAAAACAGAGGAGGATTAGATAATGTAGCATATCCTTGCAGGAACTTCAATGCTCTAATGCCAAGTCTGCTCAGTGAATTGCAGGAAGAAGAAAGGACACATAGAAAAGTTGCTTTCACCTTTATTTCTAAGTTCTAAAATGTTTCCCATGAAAGTTCATAAAAAGAGGGGGCAGGAGATGGTCCTCTCTCTACTCTTTATCTTCAGCATTTAACCGCTTTCAGAATGCATGTTCACATGGTAAAAAGTTCATCACAAGTTTACACATAAATGCTAATCATAAATTGAATATCGACTGAAGGAGCTGAAGGGGTTTTCAACCACACAAGAAGAACAACAATATCAACCAACAAGACTCCTCTAGAACTCCCAGAGACTAAACCACCAATCAAAGAGTACACATGGAGAGACCCATGGCTCCAATCACATACATAACACAGGAGGTCTAATCAGACATCAAGGAGGAGGAGGCTCTTGGACCTGTAAAGGCTCCATGAACCAGTAAAGGGGTATGCCGGGGTAAGAAAATTGGAGGGAGGGTGTGGGTGAGTGGAGGAACACTCTCATAGAAGCAGGGAGGGGGAACGGGGAATTCCAGAGGGGAAGCCAGGAAATTATATAACATTCAAAATGTAAGAAAATATCCAATTAAAAAAAAGAATAGAATGTGCCCCTTCCTCATGGTAAGTAAAGTCTGAATAAAGAGAAACAATATGAGCTTCCATGTGCACACTAAAAATAGAAACACTCTGAGTGTTCATTTCTGTTTAAGAAAAACATTTATGTCCAAGAATAAAGTCACATATACACACTATGATAAGGCAAGACCATTTAAAAACTGTTGTTTTGAACTTACAATGAGCAAAGAGAATGAAGTACTGCTTTGCATTTAATATCAGTATCTTCCTTAAATCCTATTTTGTGTAATATTTCGTTTATAAGTTAATTTTCTAAGGAAATTCTTTCTAAGAAGGTACAAAAAAGACAAAGTAAAGAAATGTGTGGGTTGAATGGTTTGGTTTGGTGAGCTCTATCTTATCCGCCCACCCATTCATCCATTCATTTATCCGTCTGCCCACCCATCCATTCATCCATCTATCCATCCATTCATCCATCCATCCATCCATCCATCCATCCATCCATCCATCCATCCATCCATGCATGCATGCATCCATCCATCCATCCATCATCCATCCATCCATCCATCCATCCATCCATTCATCCATGATCTAGGCTAAGGTGTAAGAACAGTATTATATTTGAAATTCCTTAGATTCCTACGTATGTATTCCTGCATTCTTTGCCAAATTTCAGAAGTATCCTCCCCCATTTCTTCAAACACTGTTCTAATTTTGCTCTATTTCTCTTCTTTGCTGCTTTTGTCTCATGAGAGGCAAACACGGTTCTTCATCACACAAGTAAGTGAGCATCTCTCCTCTTGGTTAAGTTAATTCACATATTGTTTCTTCACTTTCTTCCTTTTCGGTTTTAGTTTTAGTTTTGTTTTAGTGTGTTTTGTTAGAAATAGAGTTCTTACTCTTTCAGGCTAGTACTTCCACACTGTGCATGTCTATCTGGTATTCAGTCTTTCTGCCATATTTTTAAGTCTTTGAAATCCAATAATTATTATTTTTTAGCTTTGTTCCTATTTCCCCTTTTAAAAAATTGTTTGGTTAAAGGTCTTGAGAAGAAAGCTCGATAGAATGGTATTTGCCTAACATGGATGGCTGTGAGCTCATACCCCAGATCTACAAATAAACAAAATGAAAAAAGAAAAACCCTTTCAACATCATGGATAAAGTGTTTTCATAGTGACTGGTTTTGAATTATTGTTAGATAATTATATATCTTGCTGGTAAAATCAGTAAAACTACCAACTGTTCCTTATTAATGCTGTGATTAGGGTAGTCATTCAATATGTGAATTGTAGTACTTTGAATATTTTCCTTATTATCTGAGAGTTTCTAGATCTAATTTAAGGATGTGATTCACAAGTTCTTCTTCTTTTGCCTATGTTTATTTAGTTCAGAGACCCCAACTTAATTTTACAAGTAGTTATGACTAGCCTAACTATTTTTGACATTCATCATTGGTGTGATCTGATTGTTTGGGTTTGGTTCTTCTAGGAAGTCTGATAGAGTGGGAGTCTTCCTCGTGCCCACTGTTCATCACTCCATGTAGTGATCCATTCCTCTGTGGGCGCCTATGCTTCATTCTTCCTAAGTGGAGGTGACTCAGGGTGGAGATGTTTGCAGACTGGGTTTGAGATGGTGATACTAAAAGACCCCAGAACTGCGGAAGTCCCTCACTCAAGTACCGGGAAACGCAAGCTCAAGCTACTAACTTATTAAGGATACATGGTCCAAATGTAAGAAGCAGAAGCAAAATTAAAAGAGGCTCCACTAATGAGGAGATTAAAGTGGTCAGCCATGGGGATCTGTTAAACCATCTCTCAAACTATCTTTGTTGTTTTTCTCTGTCTAGTTGTTTTTCTTTTGTCTAGTCTTTCTCTTAGCTTACTCATAGAGTCTTTAATCACCCCTGATTGATCTACATAAAAGCAACATTATTTTCTTAAGGCAGCACATAGCCCTCTATCTTAAGGAACAGGAAGTCTAGTCCGCTTCTGTTTGGCAAGACCACCTCCGAGAAGGGGATCGGTGACTCTTTAAGCTTAGATATGGATTGTTTTAGGGCTTGTAAGTCCCCATCAATTGCGGATCTCAATGTATGGAAATATTGAGGAGTCTGTATTAGTGCTTCTGTGTCTGTTCCCACATCCACGGCCACTCCAAGCTCCAATATGACTGCTAAGAGCTGTCAAAAGCACTGGATACAGCCTTTTCCAGTGAGGTTCTAGGTTTTCCACTCGATGGCATCAGACCAGGACAGTGTCTTCGTCCTGGAGCTGGTGGGGTACGTCTGGACTCCCAGTCTCATAGGCCTCTTTCAGTTTTTCCTAGGCTTGACGTTTTATTACCCCAAAGGCCTTTAGGCAGGCATCTTTAGCCCAGCTCCGGGTCTCGGCCTGCACAGCCTGGCCTACCATGCTGGCAGAGCTGAGGTCCGGCAACTCAGGCTGTGAGCCAGGTCCCCGCGCTGCTCTTTGAGCCTTGTTTTTCTCAGAACCTCAGAGTCAGACCTTATAGAGAGACCAGGTGGTCTGCGGTTTTTATTCTCAGCCTTGAGACATACTTGTCCTCAAGACAGGGTTAGTGGGGCCAACTTAAAATTTTAACTCTTTCAATACTGTCTGTTAGTCAGACCAAGTTGTCTTTGCAGGGTTTTCTCAAGGCTCTGTGTCTGTTTCCTCGATTGGGTACACTGACTCACCTAATTGGCTTAAAAAATATTTTCAAAGTTTCTAATATCTGTATCAAAATAATATAAAAATTTATACTATGTCTTTGAAAAATTAAACACAATAGATAATTCACATTGCTTTCAATTATGAATATTAATGTGCCATCAAATAAATTAGCATACTTAACCCAGTGCTGCTTGCTCTCATAATAGAACAAAAGCAACTGGCATTTCTCCTATGTATTCAAGTGTGATTCAAAATTAAGAGAATTACTACTCTAATTCATAACACGTCTTATATCTAGGTAGAAAAATATCTGCTGATCTCAGTATTTTAAAATGGAATTATTTAAAATAGCTTTACAATTGAAATGTGAGTAACAAGTAAATGCTTATTAAGCCAGAAAGCAGATGATACTCTGATATTAATATATCTGAAAAATCTGCTTAGTGATAAAACGGAAGAAATATTCATATTATAGACTAATCAGAAATGACTAAGTTATTGTAAACGTGGTGTTATTTATGTTTTCTTTCTGGTAACGTTAGCAGCAATCATAAGACTTTATAGTGCTATCAACTGGAAAAGGGAAAACACTTTAAAATATAAGGAATGTGTATTAAGAATTGAACTGTACAGCTGTACATAGGCAATGAGGGAACAAGTAAAGAAAGATGTAAGAAACTCTAATTGTTCTAAACTCAAGTTTTATTTTCATTGTGTCATTTTTGAGGTAGAGTCTCACAGTGTTGTATAGGATGGCCTTGAATACTGATCCTGCTCCAGTCTCTAGAGGCAAGTGTAATCACACCAGGATTGTAAGCAACTCAACACAGTTAACAAAAATGTTTCACAGATAAATCTATATAATGCTCGTCTTTTCCCTATGCATCAAAATTTGCCTGTGCTGGGTGTGGTGATTTGAACTTTAGTCAAAGCATTTATGAAGGCAGAAACAAGCAGGCTTCTATAATTTATTGAGCAAACAAAAAGATAAGATTACATGGAAATAAAATATGTATTTTGTCAGGCAAATATGTTGAGATATTGAATAATTTAATTCACATATTAAATTTACTGACATTATACATCTCCCATGGATAATTTTAATATATATTTAATATATATATATATAAATGAAAATTACATGAGAACATATCAGTGAACATTATGATACACTGAAAAACTACTACTTATGCATTAATAGACTAGAGAGAGAGAGAGAGAGAGAGAGAGAGAGAGAGAGAGAGAGCTCAGTGGATCAAAACTTGTACTGCTCCTACTGAGGTTCTTATCATCCATATATGGATAGCTCAGGACTACTTATAACTCGTTTCAGGTACCAAAGTATTCTGCTAGACTATATAAGCACCTCCAATCACATTTTCACACACACATACACATACACACAGAGAGACAGAGACAGACAAGACAGAGAGAGACAGACAGACAGACAGACAGAGACAGAGTAAGTTTTAAATCATAAGAAAATACAAATCTTAATAAAAAGATAAACTTTAAAAATAATGATTATGATGTTAAATTACTGAAAAGTTTAAAATAAAGATAAATCCTATACAGGCATAAATGTTCAGATATGTAAATTTTAAGGAAATAAACTAAGTTATATGTGTTATGTATATAAAGAATACAGTGTGTCTTTTAAAAATATTTTATTTATAAAATTTTTTGTCATAAAATACATTTTGAGCTTATTATCCTCCTACTTCACTACACACCAAACTTCATGTCCACTCTCTCTCTTAAAAACAAAGCAAACCGATACATAAAAGCTAACTCAGAGTAAAATAAAACCCAAAGGATCAAAATATACCAAATCAAAGCTAAACAAAAGCTGTCATATACCCACAAACATACGAAATATAAAGCCCATTGCTGGACTATTTGTGGAGTCCATTCTGTGTTACCTTAATATTCCTGACCATGGGGCCTGTTCTGGAGTGCGACCAATATTCACGGTGTCATTCCATTGGGTAGCATTGGCTTTTTCTTTTCCAGGAAGTATCCATTGTATATTTCTGATGGTTTAAAATGGACTTTGGTGCCCAATCCCTTCTCAACACCGAGCTTTTTTTCTGATGTGAGACCATGTATGTCTTGTGTGTGCTACCAAGGTGCCTCCAACTTCATCAGTGTACCAGTCTTGTTGTGTCCGGAAGATTCTGTTCCTTGAAGTGACCCACAAACTCTTGCCTTAATTATTCAATCTTTTCTGCATAGATCCCTGAACCTTGAGGGGATAATCTAATAAACATATCAACATACAAACAAGCAAACAAACAAGAGCCCTATGGATTCATTGTGTGACGGGAGTTTCTTTGTCTTTTTTAAGATGCAGTAAGGGCTTGGCAGTTCATTTGACTATGCTGAGGAAAAAGTCTACAGTATGAGATATTTGACAAGCTATAAAACAAAAGGTTAATAAAGTTAAGTTTCTCAGAAAAATGGTTAACTAAAGCATCAAATAGATTTGATACTTATTCATCCAAACTAAATGTCTTCATATAAATATAATTTCAAAAGATATTTGGGCAAAATGCTTTTTGGTCATAAAAATAACTATTTGTAACTACATATTAATAACATAAGCTGAGCTTTCTAGACTTTTCCTCCTTATATGACCATGCATACAGCTGCTGATCCAGAAACGAGAAAAATTGCTGAACAGGAAAAACACCTCATACTTCAGGAAACTTATGAATTATGCTAATTTGAATTCCAGTTTGAATTCCCATTTTACAATGCTTTTGTGACAGGCTTCATGATTACCTCATCATAAACATACAGTGCTTTTATTCTGTCCACCTTCACCCATCTGTGTGAGACGGAGAGAGAAAGAGAGGGGGGAGGGGAAGGAAGAGAGAGAGGGAAAGAGAAATAGGGAGAGGGAGAGAAAGAAAGAGACAAACTGATAGAGAGTTTTATGAATGATATATGCATTTCTACTAAAGGCTCTGGCTAGGAAGTGCTCACAGTCTGTAGCCTTCATGTTCCAGTGCTGGAGTTAGAGATGCATGCCATGTAGCATGGATGATTAGGTGGGTGATGGGAATCTTATGCTCTCAAGCTTGTGGAACAAGTACATTTCCACTGATCCGAATCCCATTCCCATAAATATGTAGTTTTTAGATTCATTTAGTATAAGAGCCGAGTCAGGTTGAATCAACATCATTACTTATGAGATTCCAGAAAGTAAAGATGTCTTCATCGAGAGAACACCATTAGTTTATTTACTCAAGGTCTATTTGTCTACCTGATTATAAGGCTCATATAGACAAAGGTCAACCTGCATCTTCTGGAGAATTTATTGCCTATCTCTGTCCCCAGTAAGAAAGGCAAGGACTCTCTGAGTGAGTGACCATGGATCTTTGCTAGAAAGCATGTTTTATCCTTTGACAGATTTGCTCTCAGAGCATTTCACAAATATGTACCAAGTAATTTTTTTATGATGATTTATATAAAGAAACAGAAACCTCTGAAAAAGTCCAGTGTGGTGCACTCCTCGACCAGCAAGAAAAGACGACCACCACCAGAGGATTCTTCTCAGATCACGCTTTATTGTGGGAGCCTCTTGATTGAAGGGGAGAGCAGGAAGCGAGGGGCCCCGAACTACCCTAGCTGTTCGCTTATATAGGGAGAAGCACATACGGGCTTGCAATGCTGACACCAGAGGCCTCAGGATTGACTGGAGATAGGTTATGTACTGCACATGAGCAGGGTGCAGCACCTTAGCTGACAAGAGCATTACTATATATGGAGTTGTTTACCTCAAACCGTGAGGGAGCCAGCGCCATCTTGTAATGGCATCAGCATTCGGCTCCCCACAGTCCAGCTCTTGAAATATCTAATGAGGTGAGGACCTTCATAAGCTTTATTAAAAGACGTGACCTATACCCCATAAGATACACTGGTTAAAGTTCTTGTAAAGAATTCAGGTGGATGGTTTTCCTCCCTAGATTGTGGGGAGAAACCAGAGAATTGTGTGGATCAGTTTAACGTCTTAAGGGTCAGAACAACTTCTGTGCCTGTTATATCACCTGAGAGTACATAAATAATTCTCATCACAGTAACCACAACAATAAACAAGTAGCTGTCAATTATACTAAGTACAACGATAGAACTCTATTTCACTGGTAGATTTCTTGAACAGTGTATAAGTGGCCCAGAATCTAGCTCCCAGTACCACAAGTATAATCCTTATGAGAACTGTTTTTCATCTCTCCACAATGTAATGGCTCCCATTCTTATTTTTACACATTTCCAGCGGCTGTAGACATTAGTTGGATCTATTCTAGCTCTCTTTTCCATCTGACATCTCAGGACTATTCAAAAGTTGAAACACGAACATCACAGGGCTGTTTCTAGACACCTCTTCTAGATAAATCCCATAGAGGTACAAATTTTCTCTCCTCCATAGTCAAAGTAAGCACAGTGCTTGACTCATTGCCTTATTTATACATAATTATCTTTTAATTCATGTTCAGTTGAGATGACAAATTTCTGAAATGAAGTAGTTCTAGGGGAAAAGTGCTCGTTTGTGTTTACATTTGTAGAGTTTGGTACACTAGCAGCAGGGCTTTTCTGTCTTCTCCACTCCTGATAAAAAGGAGCATGAACAGCAAGCAGGCAGTGTCGCTTTTCTTTGTAATAGTCTAGTGATGAATAGCAGCTAATTCAAAACCTTCTTTCTGTGTTGAAGGAACCAGTGCTTCCTGATGTCATGATGACCTGTTAGAGGTCCTGCCATGTATCACCTGTGCAATTGAATCCAATGTCAATTTCACTTTCACTGATAAATACTTATTCATGCTACATTCATACTATAACAACAGAACAGAGCAAGAGAAGTTAAGCTGGGTTTGATTTGTGAGAAAGGAATATGGGGGTGGGGATGGAAACTATGTTGCTGAGTGGTTGACTGAAATGGTGCAGGTTTAACAGTCTTATGAGTTTGTACTAATTTTTGGTTTCTTTTTACTACTTACCTTCAGTTACATCAGATTACACCATGGTTAGGAAAGCTTACCAACAAATGAACTATCTAACGTTCAACAAATTCTCCTATTGAAGTGAGGTATTGAGGATTCTAGGGAGGACACCTGAATCTCTCCAGGAGGGAGAAATAGGATAGATTTTATGTGTGGGCTGGGAGTGAGGAAACAGGTATAAAAGGATTAGGTGAGGAAGAGGAGGAGACATGGGTACAGGAAGAGTATTGAGGAAAGACAGCTGGAATTCAGAGGAATTGGAGGGATGATATAGAAACCCAGAATGGCATATGATGGAGATCCTAATGAGGCCTCCTAATAATGGGACATATAATCTCAACTGGTCATCTCTTATGCCACATGGGTTCTTCCAGTAGCAGGACTGGATTGCATTCAATTTAGTTCTTGACTAAGTGGGCTACATGGAAATTTCCAAATAACCCAGGCTATTGTTAAGACAATGGTTTGCTCTCTGCAAACTGATACTAGAGAGCAGCAGGGGAAGTATTGCCCAGGACAATACCCACACAACTCTTTCTCACTGAACATGGGAAAATCCAACTGGTTCCAACATAGAGTTTTCACCCCTATGTTCTAGTGTCTTTGGTATGGTAACGTACGCTACAGGCTACAAAGGGAGAAAACAACACAAACCCAGCTACAATACATTTGGTGTATGATCTGACATGGCTGCAAAATATGCTTGAGCAATGGTGGCACAGATTTAGAAGAAGAGCCACAAATATCTGATTTAAAGCTCACTCCACAAGCAGGGACTCATAATTAACACTGGTTGGTAACAAGAACCAGAGACTAGATAGTACAGAGTCCTAGGGTACAAACAAACATAATTAATCCATAAAGTACCAATAAATACAACTTCTAGTGGCACTCTACTATACTCATAAATCAGTGCCTTATTCAGTCATGGTCAGAGAAGCTTCTGCCAGAACCAGATGGGAACAGAGCAGAGAACCCATCTCATAGAGGGAGTTGAAATGAGATGTTTTCCTCAAACTCCTCCTCTTAGAGCCCAAGGAATCTCACAGAAGAGAAGGTCAAATGAGTACCAGAGCTAAAAGGGATGGAGGACACCAGGAGAAGAAGGCCCTCTAAATCAATTAAGCAAGGCACATATGAATTCACAGAGACTGAAGCAGTAAGCCCTGGGACTGCCTGGTTTTCTGCATGTATATATATTAAGGTTGTAGCTTAGTGTTTTGTGGGCTCCTTACTATGACAGCATGTCTAGCTCACACTTTTGCCCACTCTTAGGACTCTTTTCCTCCCATTTTCTAACTCCAAAATAGTGAATTTTGCTGTATTTTATTGTGTGTTTATATGTCATCTTTGGTTCTCTCTTAGGAGTCTGCCATTTTCTAGAGATGGGGGGGAGGAAGTGGGTCCACAGAGGAGGGAAGGTAGGGAGGGACTGGAAGGAGTAGAGGAAGCAGAAGATAGAAATAGAATAAAACATTTTAAAAAGGAGAGAACATGAGTAAAAGGAAGGGTTCTTGAATTGCTTGAACAAGGGTAGAGGAGAATTCTACGAATTATAAGAAAGTTAATGAGTATGTATGTTATGTATCTACTGTATCTCAACAGACTCTCCAGTTTCAATACTATTCTTTCTCTAGACATTTTATTTTTATAAAATGTATTTTATTTAACATGTGTTTATATGAATGTCGTTGAAATGCACTTGTGCATGCATTTGGTGAGGAGAGAAGAAGGTGACATTAGACCACTGGGGGCTAAAGTTACCTATAGAATGGCTGGTGTCTTACGTGGGTGCTGGTATTTGAACTACAGCCCTCACAGTTCTTTAGCACATTCCCTTTGGCATACCTCTGTTTTCCCAGCCTCCATTTTCTCTTTTATTAATTATGTAAAAATTAGCATACAATACAAAATGAGTTTCTCTGTGCAATTTCCACAATACTTTGTTTTTTATTGAACTTTTTCACCTATTCAATATTCCTTTTTTTCTGGACGTTTTCTGTTCACATGAACTTCTTTTTTTGTATTTGTATCAATTATGTGGTGTCTTGTTTTCTTCCTTTATTTCCCCCTTTGCTTGTTTTCCCTTACAAACTTTCCATGGGACCCTTTTCAGAGCATTTTCCTTTGGAATGTCATAATTATGACTTATAGTTACCTTGTGTGCAGTATATACATGAGAACAAGTTGTAATATTTTTCCTTCTTTCCCTAGAACTTAGCTTAAGATAATTTTATAGCTGCATTCATTGGCCTCCAAATGCTGTTACAATTTTCTTGAAAGCTGAATACAACAATCTCATGGTTTGTTTGTTTTTATTTTCAATATTTTTCCTCATCTACTCTTCTTGGTCATGCACCTAAAATGGTTCTGTCTTTAGGCTGTTAAAAAAAATAGATACACAAACACAGATGGGCATATTGACCCTACAGTATTTTTAAATCAAAGCTGGGATTCAAAAAGGGAGATGACTCCATGTCTTTATTTGATGGGATAGCTTCAATTTTTCTTCTGATGTTGCACCACAAGTGTAATTAATTCCCAGCTGATGAGACTTTCTCAAATGAAGCAAATGCCACTGTGAAGCCTTTGTTCTGGCAGAACTTACATAATGAAGCTCTCATTTACCTCTCTACATAGCATACATTTCTCTGTATCTCTTCCTGTGTGCTCTAGAATGTTTCCAACCAGCAATATTTTTTTTCTCAAAAGAAATTTACTCATAGTATACACAGAGCCATGAAATGTGCTCCATAACTGTCAACCATAAGCGGTAGAAACTCATTGTCATGACTCAATGCAGACTGTATACTAAATCACCTTGAATTGATTTCCAGCTTGCACAGTAAATTAAAAAATTAATAGTTTTTTATGTATTGATTAATAGACTAGTGAATATTTATTTATTAAATGAACCAAGATACATTTCCATTTTAACTGGATCAGAGATGGCAATTATAATCAAAATATAGATATCATGATTTCAAATATGTATTGACTAAATAATTATAATTGTTATTTTAAACCTAATAATAATTACTATATGAACAAAAATTGTTCACTCATACAAACGACCAAATTATCATATATAAGAGTACTTTAGACCCATGATCCATGCATAGGTTATGCTGAAGGAATAACATTTTCTTATACCTCAATTTGTAAACCACTTTTTCAACCATGTTAATTAAAAAATAAAATTTTAAACCCTATGAGCATGTGGATTTTAGTATTAACTGCAATAATATATACATTCATCACATTCCTATGTAATATAACATTTATTTTAGATGTGCACTGTAAGTCATAGTTATATCTCAATGAAAACATATAGCTGAATAATGGAATATCACAGGTTCAGAAAACAATGAGCTCCGGAGGACCCAGAGTTTTTCCTGTGTCGTGAGCACTCGCATATTTATTCTTTCAATCTTATCAGCTTTAACTTAGCAATGAAAACACTGAATACTGTGTATATTTGCTGTTATAATTTAGTGGTAATAGGACTACACACATATATTTTATTGGCCAAATGCCTTTCCATAACTTGGTCACTGAATAACCTCTATCAGCCACGATAAAGCTATTCGACCTAGTGTTGCTTAGACACATTCACAGTAAGCTAACACAAAATTTAAAAAAAGGTTGTATGTTTGATATTTGCAAATTTTGCTAATAAAAGTAAGAGAATTATATCAGGTATATATGCATATGCAAATATATTTACATATATATGCAAAGGTAAAGACACCTGCACAGACATAGATACATATGCATGTATGTAGGTGTGTAAGTACATCCTTGGTCAGTGTGTAATGTTACTTGTATGTGTGGATACATATGTAGAGTCCTCCCATAGACATTGTCTCATCTCAGCGTTTCTTATCGATGAAGTGGGAATGTCTGGTTTTTGAACAACTCAGTTGTGTCACGTGATGCTTTTCTAGAACCTGTCTTGTGAGAGGCCCTACGATGTTTATAAAAAGTTTAAATGGAGCTCCACAAACAGTCAGAGGATGCTGTACCACTGCTGTACCACTGTCTTCACTGCTTGGAGAGAAATGCATCACGGAACTTCGCACAGTTGAGCACTCCCTTTACAGTGCTTGCCTCTAGTTAATACTAACAGATGAAAATCTCAAACTTGATTTCGCCCCCCCCCCAAAAAAAAATCAAACAACACAGCAAACAACTAAATCTATTTAAGAAAAAAAAATTAGCACCAATCATCGAGTATACTCAAATCAAAATTTCACCCCTAAGTAGACATCAACAAGTGTAGTCATACAGTAAAAAAAAAAAATACAAAAGAAACAAACACCCTCCCATAAAAACAGCTAATACTACAAAGGATATTTAAAGAACAAGAATTAGAGAAGTTAATCATTATATTTGTATTCAATGGCAAGATGCCAAAGTAACCAAAGCTACTCTAAGTAAAGAGAAAAGGTAGAAGAGGACTTTCACAGCTTAATTTTGAAGAGAGCTATGAGGCTGCAGTAAGAATTGCTGTGTAGAAATGATACATGGACTGGAGCAGTGATTCCAACAGTAACTGCTCAATGTTGCTTCACATAACTGGAAAGACTGTGCATTAGGCAAAGGGTTGTCATCTCAAAAGTCAATGTAAGTGTGACTGATATCCACACTCATGAAAATAAAACCAGGCTCACTGACCTCTTCCTTGGCAAATAATTAACCCTAATTTTGTTCAAAACTTAAATATGACCGAGTAGTGATGCACGCCTTTATACTCGAGGCCAGAGCATATGGATGTCTGAGAGTTCCAAGCCAGCCTGGCTTACTAGTGAATTCTAAGCTTCCCAGATCTATGTATCATGACTGTGCTTCAAAGATAGATATAAACATTAAAGACGTGAAGACAAAAGTAAGTCTAGACAAATGTAAGTGCATGATGCAGAAAGCATAGCAGGGCATCCACTAATGAAACACACAACAAAGGGGCTGAAGGGCTGCTTCTGAGGTAAAGAGTACTTGTCGCTCTGGTCACAACCCAGGTTAGCTTCCGAGCACATGAATGGCAGTTAACAGCCTTCTGTATCTCCAGTCCCAGGGAACCCTACACATTCTGGCCCCTGTATGCACCACATGAATGTGATGTAAAGACCGACCAGCAGGTATGTATACCCATATACATAACATAAATAAAAATACATTTGCAAAAATAAAAAATATATTTAAAATACATACTCAAATTAAAAACAGACTTAGATATAGAACTGGATCGAATTGGTTTTGTTCAAAAGAATACGTACTACTTAATGGCAGAAATGTGACAGATACCACCGATGACATGTTAATCAAATCCACAATAAGCACTATCTCAGTCCTTTAACCCCAGAAAGCTCTGAACACCCCAGAAACAACTCACAGACTATATGAAGTTCAAGAAAAACAAAGGCCAAGATAAAATGAGAAATCATTATGCTTAATCTTTACACAGCAAGAAAACTTTGACTATTTCCAGGTTACACCTTGTTTAACATGTACTTTATGCTCATTGTAACTGGTAAGATTTTAAGGCATACTATCAAAACTTTAAAAAAATCAAGTACTGACAAAAATGTATTCATATACTTTTATGCAAAAATGCTTTTAAAATCTGTACATTTATCTTTGTTTTTTAAAATAAAGTTGTTCAATTAAGAAAAGGAAACAGGAAAAGTATCAATATTGTCAGAATGAAGAGAGATACTTTGGCTCACTACTGGTAAAGTTAATCTGTATAGCCATTATGGAAAACAGAGGAGAGGCTCCTCAAATTTATATTCAAATATATGCAAATGGCCTGGATACATATGAATAAAAAAATCTGTGTAAGAGACTCCACTCCTGAGTTCACTGAAGCAACCCTGACAAGATCCAAAAAGTGGAAATATCCAGAGTTCTCCTGAACTGAAGAAGGTATGAAGAGGGTGTGTTCTGTGTGTCCAGGGCAATTCTTGACAGATACACAAAGATAGAAGCAACTGATGACCATTTTGGTATGGAAAACAAGCAGGTTATGCTCACTCCTGAACTGTAAAGTTTTGCCTCATAGAATCTGTCAGGGAAAGGAGGCGTTTTGGAGACGTGAGAGAGTAGAGAGGAACATAGCATTGAGAAAGTTTTATTGATGGGTATTTGGATAGGAGAAAAAAACTCTTGTCTGTCTCACTATATGATGACTATGGATACTTACCATACTCTGTGTTGTGCCGAAAGCTAGAAGAAAGCATCCTGAACAAACTTTATTGCAGAGAACGTGTACCACTCTAAGCATACCATTTTCACAGGTTTATTTGTATTCTGTAATTCTGTGGGCTTCACACTCTTTTGGCTATATTCTACACTACCTCCTGTAGTCCTTTCCCAGATAACCCTTTTCTGTCTAGCTTGTTCCCCAGTTGCTAAAAGAAGACACGCTCTCTTGTGTTTGGAAGCCTTTCTGCAGCGGTAAATATTAAAAAATGGCGATTGGTTCCAGGCACCAGGCCATGCTACCCCCTGATTCTCCTCCACCTCTGCCTTCATGGCTAGCCACATATTGGTGCCCTCTACTCTCTGCTCCAGTGCCAGCTCCCTGCTGTGAGCTCTGCTTACATTCCCAGTAACCCGGTAAAATAAAAAAAAAATGTTGAGGTTTGTAATTTATCAATCACATTTACACCAGTAAATTGTCACCCCCACAAAATGTCTACACAATAAATTCACAGCCAATTGATAATGATCAAAACTTTCCACCTAGATAAAACAAATTGTTTTTTAATAATTCATAAGTTATACATTCTTCGGTAGCAGATACCAAAAGAGCAGGAACATGAACCGGGGACCTTCCCGTGTTGTTTTTATCTCCCTTCCCATCCAAAGAAACATCTTTCTCCTACAGCCCCTTTTCCTCTCTCCGACCTGGAAGTCTCTCCTAATCCTTGCCCAGTGATTGGTGCCCTGTTATCTTTAATCATTAGGGGAAGGTTTTTGCTATGCATTTTATATCACTTCTCCCCAGATTCAGATTCTCAATGATCTGTATTTTATGAATGAGTTTTAATAACAATTGGATACAGTGACCCATGTGTAGAATTCTGACACCAGGAAAGTTAAGGGTGAAGACTGAAAGTTCCAATTCTCGCTGAGGCTATGTAATAAGAATCCCTCCATCCTTCCCTCCTCATTATTTTATTTATTTACATTCCAGCTTTTTGCCCCTTCCAGTTCTTCTACAGTTTCTCATTCCATTCCTTCTACCCCTTGCCTCTGTCAAGGTGTTCCACATACCTACCAGCACCAGGCATGCCCCTTCTCTGGGGCCTCAAGTTTCTTCAGGATTAGACACATCTTCTCTCATTGAAGCCAGACGAGATAGTCCTCTGCTATATATTTGCTGGGGTCTTAGACTAGCCCTTGTATGTTGCCTGGTTGGCCGTTCAGTCTCCGGGAGCTCCCAGGGGTGTTTAGTTTAGTTGAGACTGTAGGTCTTTTTATGGGGTCACGCTTCCCTCTCAGTTTCTTCAATTCTTTCCCTAATTCAACCATAGGGGTCCCCGATTTCAATCCATTGGTTGGTTAGGTGCTGATAGGGCCTCTCAGAGGAGAGCCATGCCAGAATCCCATATAAGAACACATCATTCCTTCAGTAATAGTGTCATGTTTTGGTGCCCCTTCCTCATGAGACAGATTACAAGTTTGGTGCGTCATTTGACTGCCTTTCCTTCTGTCTCCTTTTCATTTTTGCCCCTGCAGTTCTTTTAGACAGGAACAATTCTGAGACAGAATCTTTGATTATGGGATGGCAACCCTATCCCTCCACTTGAGGTCCTGTCTATCTATTGGAGGTAGACTCTTCGAGTTCCCTTTTCTCGCTGTTGGGCATTTTGGTTAAAATCGCCTCCATTGACTCCTGAGAGTGTCTCAATTCCAGGATCTATGGTCCTTTCTGGAGGGTTCCCCCACTTCCCTCCCCCAGAGGAAATATAGCATCTGAATTCAGGTCATCAGGTTTGCCATCTTATTGGCAGAGACATACATAATTTAAAAACATAAAGCAAGTTATACATGACCCTTAATATTTAATAAATTGAACATAAAGTATACCCCATGATTAAGAACAAATATACTTGGAACTAATAAGTAGGTATGACTTTAGTTGCCTAAATATTGAAAGACATGTAAGTTTATGTTTCCATATAAATTTGGCTAATATTAAATCACTTAAATAACTATATATGTATATATATATAATGGGTTAAATACTATATTATTATGTCTGGAGAGCTAGTAATAATATTTTCCCCTATTAATAACTAGATGATAAATTATTTTCTAAATTCAGTCAATAAGCAGTATTTTGCTCTTGATTTTGAAATCATTTTTCTAAGTTAATTTTTATGACCTTCTCTCTCAATGTCTAATTTACATTTTTCAACTAGCAAATGTTATATAGTTGAATATTTTTATTTTCTTTCTGATTATCTTGTAAATTTTTCTAATAAGATTTTCATTTAATTTATAAATAGAAAACAATGATTTTTCCATGTTTATAATAATATTTTAAGTAATCAGTTTTTCATGGCGGCTACTGCATCTTAAAAAACACCAATTTATAAACATTTATAAATATCCTTACATCTACAGGCTGTCCTGTAAGAAAGCAATGTTACAGAAATCTTCTTTAGGTGTTTTTACCTTATCTATAAATCTTGAGTATTTAATGTTGTAGAGTTTTATTACAGCATCAAAATAAAAGATGACCTTGGCAAATGTCAGATGTCACATTAAAACTACCCATGTTTATTTATTTAATAGAACTTTTGGATAATATATCCAGATTAAGATGTATTTTATGAATTTTATATATAAAACATAATTTGACCAAGCTTTTTCTAATCAAGAGCTGACATTATGTAGTGTCATATTTATTCATGAAATAATAATTCATGAATTATTTTTCTGAACATTTATTCAGAAATGACATATTACTATAGATAAGAGATATGAAGATTACTAGAGAAAATGCTCTCTGTCAACTTGCTGACTTTTGGTTTAGCTCTATAAGAAAATGCTTAGGGTTGAGGATGTGGGGGAGCATCCCCAGGATAAGTCAGAGACCAAGATAAGGGAGGCTCCAAGAATCAGTGGGGGTAACCTTAGCTGTGACTCACTACATTGGAAATATAACATTATTTATATTTAATATATAACTACATTGGAAAAATGAACCTGAATAGGATAGCACTTGTAGCCAGACTGGAACCCCAGTGGAGCAGATCTACAAAACATTCAACCCATAATTCCTTCTATCTACTGGAAGTCAAGAAATGGGGGAAGGAGCAGAGACTAAAGGAATGGCCAAGCAATAAACAGCCCAGCTTGAGACCCATCCTATGCATGAACACAAATCCCTGACACTATTAATGATACTCTGTTATGCTCACAGACAGAAACATGTCCTCTGATAGGCTCCACTCAGCATCTGACTCAGATACAGACATGCAGAGTCAGTGGATGGATCTTTGGGACTCTTATGGAAGAATAAGAAGAATTGCAGGCCTGAAAGAATTAGGAACTCCACAAGAATAACAGCAAAGTCAACTAACCTGGGCCCTTGGAGCTCTCACAGTCTGAGTCGCCAACCAAAAACATAAATGGGCTGGATCTAGTCTTCTGCACATGTATGTATGAGGTGTGCAGCTTGGTCTTCATGTGGGCTCTGAACAACTGGAATGGGGGCTATACCAAAAGCTGTTTCCTGTGCATGGGACATGTTCTTCTAGCTGGACTGCTTTGTTTAACCGCAATGGGAGAGAAAGCACCTAGGCTCAAAGGGACTTGAACTACCCAGGAAGGGCTCCCTATCAGTTCAGAGAAGAAGGGGAGGGAGAGAAGAGAATAGTCTGGGAGGGGTGGCTGAGAGTGGGCAGTGAGTGAGATGTGTACTGAATAAGTAAAAATAGTAATAATCATAATGTAATTTATTTTTTAAAAAATGCTGAGACAATCTGAGCTTCTAGTGGTTTGGAAGGGTGAGAAGCAGTGATGTTCACACTAAATGTTAACCCTTTAGAGGAAAGGACTCAAGAAAACTCCATCATTTGTTTTATTAGATTCAGGTATGTGAAGAATGACAGGCTATGCAGTAGTAATAGATTTCTAAGAGTAACTTCTAACCAGTGCTTGCCTTGCCATAGCCTTGGAAGAAGAAGCAGACATTTAATATTCTCTATTCCTGTATTTTGCATGAAAAGTAGGCTCTTTACATATTTCTCATTGCAGAAGAACATAATGCAATACTTTCAAGATAGTCTGTATGACTAAAAGCTCTTAGCTCTTATGGTCCATTTTAAGGTTGGGTGAACAATGCTGTCCCTATGCACAGAGCTTTATTGACCATGAATTGACTGAAATTGACTAGTAATGACTGTTTAAAGTAAGGCTGGAGATAAGAGAAATACAGATGACTGAGTTCTGACTGCATTGGTAGATAAACCAAGAGCAAAAGAAGAAACTACCAACTGAGAAGTTTAAAATAAAACAACACTGAAATGTGCATTTATATGTTGCTTTGAATCTAAACCAGGAATATGCATTTTTGTACTTTTCCATCACATATTTCTGGAATAGAGCCATGGGAAAAATTGTTTACATTAGTTAACTGGAATTCATTTGCCAAATACACCAGTATTCATCAAAATGACTCTAATACATGGTTCATTAAGAAATTATTTGATAGTACATTTTTCTTATTTAATAAGGTTTCTTTAATATTTTTACTGAGTAAAATCATGGTACATTTATATATTGTATGCAGGATATAAGACTCAAACTTCCCCTAAATAGAACATAGAAATTAGGTGATACATGAATACAGAAAAAAAAATCAGAGAACAACATTTTAATTTAATTCAATTGTATTTATAAGGACAATAAAATAATGACTAGTATAATAGAATATTCACATTTAAATGTTATAATATTACCTAAAAGTGTGATTCAGTAAAATATTTTGATGTAGTAATATCCAGGTATTTTCAGTACGACTTAAGGTCATATTTAATTTTTTTTAAACTTTAACTAAAGTATAACAATTTATCATTTATGCTAATAACACTACATTTTTAACTCTTACAATATTTTATTTTCAATTTTATGTGACAGAAAAGTAATTTAAAGACAAAACATTTCTAATGATTTCTATTAACACATAGCAATTTGTGATTCTATCTATCTTCAGTACTATGTGTGATCTAATGCAGAGTGATTGTAGTCTTCTACAATAAAAAGCTGAGACTCTCTCATATTTTGTTAGAAAGCTTACCCAATAACAGCATCAAAATACAAACTGAGAATAGCGTGATTGTTTCTGCTGAATTTTGACAATACACTGGCAAAGAAAATCTATCTTGAATGTATATTAAGAGCAGAGAAACTTTTGCAAAGGGGCAATTTTTAAAATATATTATTCCGCAAAGAAACTAATACAAGCTTAGCAGTAGCAGCATGCTCAGATTGTGTATGATTAATGACTTCTGAACTTTTCAGACTCTACATATTGCAAGAGACTTATAAAGACATCTGGACAATCTCTTTTTCAACTTTGTAGGTTTCAAAAATGCAGCTTAGGCTCTGAGTCTAAGGGATGCAGCCTTTCAGGCCACACGGGCACACACCCCCTTCTATCGCTGACATTCACTCTTGCTTGTAGGAGTTTGAATCATTCAGAGAAATTTACCCAGCTAGCCAATATCTACTGTAGAGTTCCTTTGAAATCTGCTTCAGCCAGTGTTGTGGAGGTATGAGAGGTAATTTGTCTAATCGGGGAATAAAACATTCTTCACGGATTCTGGTCAGATGGCACAATATCTAAGGAGTATGTAAAAGGGGTATTAGGAACATCTATGTCAATGACAAAGGAAGACACAGTTGAATATTACTGTATAATTCTTTCCTTAGAATGGAAATATTGCTTCTTAGAGGCAGAGTCAGGCAGGTCCAAAAGACAAAAACTTCTGTAAATGTAAAATGTGGAACCCACTGGAAGATGTCCACAATGAATAGAAAAAAATATATGCTATTCTCTGCTACATATGCAGCTGGAGCCATGCGTCTCTCCATGTGTGCTCATTGGTTAGTGTTTTAGTCCCTGGGAGTTCTGGAGGGTTCATTTGGTTGATAATATTGTTCTTCCCATGGGGTTGCCAAACCTTTCAACTCCTTCAGTTCTTTCTCAGATGGTTAGCTGCAAACATCCTGTATCTATAAGACTGGCAGAACCTCTGAGAAGGCATCCACATCTGCCTCCTAGCAGTAAACAGTTCTTGGCATCAGCAATAGAGCTTAGATTTGGTGGCTGCATATGGAGTGCATCCCCTGGTGAGGCAGTCTCTGAATGATCTTTTTTGCAATCCCTGTTCCTCTATTTGTCGCCATATTTCCTCCAGTGAGTGTTTTTTTTTTTTTTTTTCTGCCTTCTAAGAAGGACTGAGGTATCCATATTCTGGCCTTACTGTCTTTTTGGGGGGAAAGGGAGCACCTTCATGGAAGGAAGTTGAGGGGGATAGGTCATGGGAATGGAGGTAAAGGGGATAACATTTGAAATGTAAATACAGAGAATATCTAATAAAAATTTAATTTTAAAAGAATAAAGCTTAAATCTTGAATGACAAGGAAAAAATAGAAAGGGTAAAATATACTTTCAGATTCTAAATTTAGTACAGAAGAAAAATTCACATTTCAGCCTGCAGATGGGACATTGATAATGTTCAAATAATAAAAAAGTATGGTGATCTTGAACTACTTAGTATCTCAGTTGTTTTCATTGAGAAATATTTTAAACAATCAATGCAAAGTTCTGGCAGCTAACTTCATGATACATTAGCCCATAGAAATGGATGATATCATTTCAAAATTGGAAGTAATAAAAATAGGTAATATAACCAATCAGCATTCCTGGAGATAAAAATTCCATAATCTGAGACACTACTTGGGAAATCAGACCTTGGTGGAATGTTTTATACAAACGATTAATGACACTTATTGCATATGAGAGCTACATGAAGATCTAGTACTAAAAACCAATAATTGGTAGACAAGAATTACACAAAATCTAGGCAAGTTAGAGGACATATTTCATGTTCAGTTTATTAGATCAACTAATACTGTGTTTACAGGACAGTTGAGAAGTGGGTTGAGGGTCTGTGGGGTTAACAGAAATAACTCAGTTAAATGTTTGTCTTCAAAACACAAGAAGTGATGTTCAAGATGTCATGCACATACTTGGAGAGTTCAAGGCAACTGAGGAAGCTTTTCACACAAAATAAGGAGTGACACCAGAGGAGACATTTTTAGTTTTCCTCTGGACTTCACATGAACCTGGATGCACAAACAAAGAACATGAGCACACACACACACACACACATACACACACACACACACACACACACACACACATACCCACACACACACAGAGATATACACTGAAAAACACACACACAAACACACACACACACACACACACACACACACACACACACACATGCAATACACAAGCACACACATGTACACAAAGAATTTGACTTAATTCAAAGTGGTTGCAGAGATTACTATGAGTTTTAGGTAGTTTTCTAATAAACTCAACGGGTAGATTTTTTTTTTTGGAAAGTTTCAAATGTTTTTTTATTCAAAGGTTCTCAAAAGATATAAAAACTAACAATCTGAGGAAAAATTAATAAAAACTAAGGAAAAGTTAACAATCTGATCAGATGTACAGTTCAAAAATGTCTTTTGATGTTTAACAAGTCCTAAGGAGAAAAAAACACAGAGTTATCTTGAACTAATAAATAACTTACCACTGGCAAGTATGTAGCACTACTAGAACAAAAATAAAATAACTCTCTTAATCTAATAGATTTCTCTATGAAAATCCATTTTCTTCAATCTGTACAAAAGGTCTTTCTTCAGTCCAGACTGGAGGCAGCACCTTCCATGTACTGAGTATGTTTATCAGCCCGGGACTCTCACTACTTGTTTTTATTTTTATTTTTTTTTGTGTGTGTGGGGGGGTTCCTATTCAGTTAAGATAGAAAGATGAGGATGCTTGAAGCTAACCATTGGACTGGCACAAGGACCCCAATGAAGGAGTTAGAGAAGTGAG